>NC_071352.1:7367500-7597500 GCF_027744825.2 Synchiropus splendidus
GCATTAGCGTGAAAGTGTGTCCGCGATCAGTGAGCAGAAGAGGACGGCGCCGCCAATACCAGAGCGGAGGTCCTTCCAATATCTGATACTATTTTCACTACGGTGTTTCGCTGTGCTGATGTGAACCAAGGCAGACGACCGCGACAGAGAACCTATGAGGACCACTCGAGGTAATAAAATAAAAACGCATCCAGAGACTCAGAGTCGGTCGAAGGTTCCCTGTATTAAAAATACGTTTAAAACTGCGATTGTGAACCAAAATCCACCACACTGGCGTGGAGATTGTGTTTGGTGGTATATTGTGTACGATAAGTTAACGCCCTTCCCTAGTACTCACAAGTACTGTAAAACATGCCCAGACACTGCGCGTACTGAACCACACATGAGAGACAAAAAATGTACTTGCCTGCATGGCTCAAGTAAGTGCTCCAGCTTCTCCAGTTTAGAAATCTCTTGTGCTGTCAACATCCCAATGTTGGTCTTGTGCTGAGCCAGGGCTGCAGCCAGTGGATCCTTGTTTCGTCGGATTCGTTTGATCACCTCCACAGCAGAATTCCACCGGGTGGAGACATCCTGAACCAGCGATTCTTCCTGCTGTCCGTGTGCAGTCTGTTGCGCTCCTAAATCACGAGCATTCCAAGGGCTGTGTTTAAAACGGCCAACGATTTTACGCCTTTTGGTCAGGACGTTTTCAAAACCACCATCTTTTAGGGCGACGGTGGTGGTAGTTTATTCACACTCCTTGGCAACATCGAAGAATTCCTCTGCACAAGTCTCAGCTGTAAGTCGTGACCATGTTCTCTTTACAGTCAAAGCATTTTCCAGTCTTCGTCAATAAAGTGTGCTGTGACACCCAGGTAGTTGTCATTGACGAACGATGACCGGTGGTCACCAGTGAGTGAATGAATGCGAGTCACAACTGTGCTCCTCCACGGTAGTTCAAATGAACTGTCCCCCGATGCCAATCGTAAGACATGCTTAAGTCCAACATCCTCTACAATGTTAATTGACCGACAATCGCCGGCAACCCAAACCGCCAAAGCATTCGTGATTTTTTCAGGTTTGGAGATCGATCGACTGTACTCGGGAAGTGCAGTCTGGCAGCTGACAGTAGATGTGGTGCTTTCCGTTGGGTGTCTCGCTTTCAAATGATATTTTAGCGTTGAAGTACTACGATGGTAGCGGAATTCAGACTTACAAATTGAGCACACGACTTTAGAGCAGTCTGTTGTTCCGTCACTCAGCGTTTTTAAAAAAAGCTTTCCATCCAACAACCCTCTTCCAACGCTCTCCATCGCATCCAATCTGGTGTTAGCGCCAGTCGATTACACGCAAAACCAATAAAGCTTACCAGGAGAGCCTGGGCTCCGAGGCGCACAGCCAGTCGTCGGGGCAGACCCATCTTCACCCCTCCATCAGCGAGAGCATCCACAGCTGTGAACACCTGCAGTGCCACAGTCAACAACACTCTCAGAATTAACTTAATTTTTTTTTTTTTGACAATAAGCTAGCGACATGAACACTCACGTAAGCCGGGCCACTGCCACTCAGTCCAGTGACAGCATCGATCAGGTCTTCCTCCACCTCGGTGCAGTACCCCACGCTGGCCATCAGCTGCTCCAGAAGTTTCCCATCCTCCACCTCCGCGTGTGTGCCGGTGGCATATACGGTGGCTCCCTCCCGAACCACCACTGGAGTGTTGGTCATGCAGCGCATCACTTTTGGATCAGTGTGGTACTGTTGAAGCTTCTGTGGACATAAATATTCAAGACAAAAAAAGCTAAGGAAGATAATGGTGAAGACAGATTTCCATACAAAGTGCTTGGACTTGCCTTCTCGATGGAGCTGATGGTGACACCGGCTGCACAGGACACGATGAGGTGACGATCTTCGATGTCTGTTCCGATTTCGTCGAGCACAAAGGGAATGATGTGAGGCTTCACCGCCAGGAAGAGGACATCACTCTTGTTCACCGTCTCTTTGTTGCTGGTCGTGAAATTTACACCCAATTTCTGTGAAGACATTTTTGTTTCGTTATTGTTAATTATTATGATTCCTGTGGCAAATTTGGAAGATAAAGGTCACCTGTCTGGGCATTTCACTCTTCTTGTTGTGAACCAATAACATCCACACTAATGGCCTGCATTGTCTTTATAGACTGTACAAGCTCTAAATAACTTGGTCTAAAACATGCAACGTAAGACGTTTGGCTTGTACGTGGCAGTCATTGGATTTTCAATATGAAACATTAGACTTTCTAATTTTGGATGGTGTCCACACCCTGGAATAACTAACTGGCAGTGTTCAATGTGTTCCACACTCACCAGTTAAACTAAGATTATCTTGTATATCAGCACGATTTGGAAGTTACTTGGAGTCCACTCACTCTCAGTCCTTGTACTGTGGGGAGGTCGGTGTCTGGGGAGCTGGCAGTGATTCTGTGAGAGGCGATCACGCCTTAAACAGTCCAAACAGAGGATTAATAATCATTTCTTTGTGTTTACAGCACGACAAGCTGTTTAATATAGTGTTGTGATCAAACACTCACCTGCTGCTGTGAAGCCCCTGACCAGGGCATGGGTCAGCTGACCCGCCCCTATGAAGCCAACACTCATAACCTCTGCAAACGAAGATTTGACGATTAATTTCAGCTAAAATGTGTCAACTATTGCCAACCATGGAGCAGTCATGGCGGTAAAAACACGACTTCCTAGTTGAGCAAAGCGACATTAGCACTTTAAACAGAGGCACTAAAACAAACATACCAGATAATAAAGGTCCTGCTTCCAAGAGAAATCCTACACGAAACTTTCTCAAACGTCGTCACACACAGTACAGTCAACGTGGCTACTAGCTACACACTCAAATACTGTATCTGCTGCATATTACGTATGACTGACATGCTTCAAGGCCAATGAGCATGCGGGTTTTGAAAACATAGACGTTGTTTGACCATTCAGCGTATGAGTCGGGCAGAATATTTATCTAGGACGCGAGTTGCATCAGTTTGTGCTGCAGGGCAGAGAAATCCTGGTTACCTAGTCTAACCACAGTTCTATGTCATATGTGCTTCGCCCTCTAAGGGCCTTCACTATTGGTTAATCCACATCGAGGCACTGGCCTCGGCCTGAGACTTCGATTGATTGGCTCTCCGCCCAGGAAGGCACTCCTCACTGTGTATAACACCGCGCATCTTCCGCGGCTCTGCCACTTTTGGAACTCAGCCGCCAAAGACAGGTCTGCTGGGCAGCCAGTTATGCACATATTCATAGAACTACAGTCACATTAGGGAACCAGGATTTCTATGTCATATGTGGGGAGCCCTCTAACGGCCTTCGCCATTGGTTAAAGCCACAGTGAAGGCCATTGGGATTAGTTCTCTCCCAGCATGGAAAGAAAGAAAGAAGAAAGAAACCAGACCATACCTTAGGAACCAGGTGATTGACGTCCTACCGCAGCGTCCGAGGACAAAGATGCACCTCTGGAAAGGACAGTAAGGGCAACTGAGGTGTCCACCATGTCCTTCGAGTAAAAGCAAAGGTCAACGTAGACGACCAGGACACCGCCTGGCAGAGGTCCTCCGTGGAAGCTCCGCCAAACAGCGCCGCTGAAGAGGAGATAGACCTGCTCGTTTTGATGAGTGGAGGGGTGGAACGCCCACAAGATGATCACCTGTGAGCGGTACACCGAGGTGATCACCTTTGGTCTGAAAGCAGAGTTAGCGTGAAGGGTTGCTGAGTCCCTTCCACCACCAAATGAGAGGTAGGGTTGACTGATTATGCTGTCAGACCACTCACCTGTTTCGCTGTAGCCAAAGCTAAGAGCAGTACCGTCTTAAGGGACAGGTCCTCCAGAGACGATTCCGCTAGAGGTTTGAATGGAAGTTTACGCAGGCCTTCTAGGACCACTTGCAGATTCCATTCCGGAGTTAGGCTCTTTACAGGATTCCAGCTCCGTCTGGCACCAAGCAGAAACCTCTTGATGGCCGGGAGACTTCTCAAAGAGAAACGACCCAGGCCCTGGTGTCCCACAGAGATGGCTGCTGCGAACACATTCAGTGTGGGGGCCATTCGCCCTTTATTCAACAACTCCTGGAGAAAGAAAAAGACGCACCAGGGGCAGGACCACTGGATGGTCTGAGACCTTCAGATCCACACCAATCTGAGAAGACGAGCCACCTGGTGACGTAGGCCTTGTTGGTGGCCGGTGCTCGAGCACTCTGCATTGTTGAAATAACTGTGTCTGACAATCCCATGATAAGCAAGTTCAACCTTTCAACATCCAAACCTTGAGAGGGCGTCCTATCACCGGACAGGCTCGACAGACTCCTCCGGCTTGGGCCAACGCTCCGGGAACATCCGGGATTGGCCACAGAGGTCCCACCGTCAATCCGACCAAGTCCGGGAGCCATCTTGTGTTTGCACATCCGTGAAGACGTGCACATATCGCTGGGCACAGCCCATAGCGACATGAAGCGCACTCTGGAGACCCAGAACGTCATGCCCTGGCAAGCTTGAGTTGACAGTCTTAATCGTCTGTTCATGTCCCGGACTGGGTAGAGACGATGACGCACAAACCAGCGTTGGAGACGTCTCATGTGTAGCAGGCCCAGCTTCACCTCTGGGTGTGGCGCTGCCATGAGATCCAGAGTGTCATCACTTCGTTGACTCTCACCTGCCGATCTGCTCCAGCAGGACGTCACACTCTCATACGTGGGGCGCGCCGTCATCAGGCGAGAATCGAGGAAGATCCCCATATACTGCACGCAGCCTGTGGGGTATAGCGCGCTCTTCTGGTTACTCACGGGGAGACCCAAGCGTTCGATGTGCTTCAGTACCAAAGCCGTGTGTTTGAGTGCCTCCTCCCTGGACGCCACCAGAATGAGCCAGTCGTCCAAGTAGGTCAGAATTTTCAACCTTGAGTCTTTGAAAGGCTCCAACGCCGTGCCCACTACTTTGCAGAAGGTCCTGGGAGCCAGAGAATATCCAAACGGCAGATGGTTGAACTGGAAGCGGTCTCCACCCTACCGCGAACCTCAGGTAGCGCCTGTGACGCGGGAGCATGGGGATGTGGACGTCCAGTCTCCTAGTCTGACACACTCGAGAAGTTTCTGACCGTCAGCATTCAACAGACGTGTTACGATGTGAGTGTTTAACCCCGAAGATCCAGGATGGGTCTCAAGCCCCCGCGAAAATAGAATAAAATCCTGCATTGCACTCTTCCAGAGGAACCTTAGATATCGCTCGCTTCTCAGGAAGGGAGCGTATTTCTCGTTCCGAGCGCACCTATTCCTGATGAGATCAGGCTGTCGTATTGTACTGAGTCGGGGAGGGCCCGTCTCCGGGAGCGCACGGTTGCTTCATCAGGAGCACATTGTGCGGGTGGAGGCACATGGCTAAGTGTTAGCCTGGCTTCCCTTTATTTATCAAGAGAAAACGTGCCAAGACCCCTGACAGGGCGTGTCTGAGGTAACATCCAGCGCTCCGGGGTGTATGCGAAGCAATTGGCCATCCGGTGTCCGCTGGGTAGCTTATGAGAGCACCAGGCACAGAGTGGGTGTGGGTTCGCCCAGGTCTTGGGATATAGAGTTAACCGCACGCGTCAGATCCCTGTCACAGGGAGTGGAGCCCGCGGCTCGCACTTAGGGCGGGGGGACTGTAATGAACCTGTCAGACAACTCATAAACACACTGAATCAGGGAACAGCGTTTGGGTATTTATTGAAGAACTGAACAGATGAAGTGACCTGAAGCTAAGGCCAGATCTTCTGCCCGCGGAGGAAGGAAAACGAGACAAGGTGGAGGTGAAGAGCCGTGAATGTGGAAGGTTGTGGCTGGGGTTTATTAAACCTGACCCCTCTTCTGCCGAAGGAGACCTTCATTCTGGCGCCTGATGCAGATAAAGTCCGCTGCCTGGAGGTGTTGATTCAGTTGCGCTGATTCAGTTTTCTCTGCGCGCACAACTCCATGTGTACACAAGACCGACACCAAAGTCAGCCAATCACTGAGCAGCCTGGGGAAGACGTTGAGACCTACCTCTGTCTCGTAGAAGTGGTGGTCGTCTTCTCGGTTGCGTCGGCCCAAACCAGCCCCCTCGGAACCGGCGCCTACGCAGAAGGACAGGACTCAGCAGTCCGTGATTCAAGGCTTGAAAAGATGGAGATGTACTGAGCCCAGACACGTGACACAGACGTTGCGTTGGTCTGCAGCCTCTACAGCCAAAAGAAACTTGTATGACTTGTACGGGCGAGATATCTCCCGCACCATAACCCGATGGTTGTGACAAGTCGCAGGCTGAGTTCCAAAAGAGGCCGAGCAGTGGAAGACGCAGGGTGTTATACACAGTGAGGAGTGCCTTCCTGGGCGGAGAGCCAATCAATCGAAGTCTTAGGCCGAGGCCAGTGCCTCGATGTGGATTAACCAGAGGGCTCCGCACATATGACATAGACGTCAACAAGACTGGTGTTGGAGGCATTTACCTCGCCAAGTGAGCGCATGTGTAAACGCTACTTGACAAAAGGAAAAAAAATAGTATCAATAAAATTCATATAAATAAAAAAAAAACCTATAAATAAAATAATTTTACTTATAGTAACCAACCTGAGTTTCACCCTTAAGCTTCTTATCTTATTTTCCAGGACCTTTATTTGATCTGCAGAGGACACCAGTCTTTCGCACCTCTGGAGTTATTTTGATAGTTTGTGTATTAAATGTATGTGATCTGTGTGAAATGAGTTGCAATGACTGCAATGAGATGATTCAGGCAGCAGGTGGCAGCAGCGTTGAGGAGCTTCCTCAACACAAACACTGCCAGCAGCAGCAAAAGACGAAGGAGAAAACCTTCAAATCTTTGGTAAATCCACAGGTCACCACAGACCTGTGAGTTTATGAATGTTTCTTGTGCTATATGAAGTCACCTGACGCTCCATTTTTTAAACCACAATCCAATCACATGACCGGAAAGGGTACAAATAGGGACAAGTTTAGTACATTTGTAAATACGAACAAATGGACAATGCCGGTCGACCGTAGAAGACGCTGACAGCAGCCGGGATGCTTCCAGACGCACTCTCGCCTTGTTGACTCCTTACTCTGTATCGCAGCCTGACGTCATCGTGTTTGGTCACATGGCTTCATTCATGAAGGAGCACTTTTTTCGCAAGTAAATCAGTTTTTCGGCAAAAAGGTTTGGACACTTTGAGCCGCGAATAGAAGCCAACAAGCCAAAAGTGTGGATTTTCTTCTATAAAACCAATGTTACATTCATATATTGAGGTAAATATGTTATGTCAACATGATCATGACAATAATGTAACAAAAATAAGCACACATATTATTCCTAGTTTGTACCACACTGTATAAATAAACTATTTTCAGTTGACTGCTAATAAAAAAATATATATATAAATGTGAAAAACAAAATACATAAAATAGAAGTGATATGAGTAGTGAAGACACTTCCTGACCCAGAAAAACAATGAACAATGAATACGTTTAACATTTATATTTAAAATACAACTTGTGAAAGAGAAATATTTCAAAGGCACAATTACGATTCACATTCTATGTTGGAGTGTTTGCACCCAAAACAGAGTAAAAGCACTTGAAACTGGACATGGTTATCTACCGCAGACTTCAGAAAAACTTCCTGAAAATGTCAGTCCCCAGTTGAGAAAACACTGCACCCCCTCACCTTTCCGGGTTCCACCCTGAGTTGTGAAAAAGAAGCTGAAACTTTGGCTAACGTTTGTTTCTGTCACACCCTGTAAAAGTCACGTTAAATCAAGATGCTTCTAAACCAGAGTTCAGTGCTTCTTGGTCCTTGGATTGCCACTGTTAAAAAGACTGATCCCTCCAGATCGGACCCCGACTGCCTCTGGGGTGACCCCGGGCTGCTGCAGCACTTTGTCCAGGGTCGTCTTCTTTATAGCGGCGGGAGAGATCTTCTCCTGGTCTGCTAAAAACTGGAGCTCCCTGTACAAGAAGAGCCAATGGATTTTGTGTTGAAGTACTGGCATATTGCACCATCTGCTGGTTCAATTTAACACAAACTATGTAACACGCTCTTCAACACCCTACATCAAATTATTGCTCCGTTCATGATTCTGCTTTGACTCTGAGAGTAAAAAAAACACTTCTCATGAGGCATCTTGTCAGGGACACAATGACCAAATTACCTTGTCCTGACACAGGACGCCTCTACAGCGTTGATCAAGAGGCTTCGGAAGCCGCCGCTCTCCATGACGTGCAGGGCGTGAATAGTGGCTCCCCCCGGTGAACACACATTGTCCTTGAGCTGCCCGGGGTGCTGCTCCGAGTCCAGCAGCATTCGAGCGGCGCCCTGTGGGCAGAGACCCACATTCAGATCTGAAGAGACTGCTTCGGTCAGTTGAGGGATGTTTAGAACATATCATTTATATACGAGAATAAATTGGAAAGCACTACACAATATATATATATACGTGCACCGGGCCCTTCCTGTGGATCTCCCCAGCTATATATATATATATATATATATATATATATATATATATATATGTACTAGTTTATGTGAAAGCTTACCAGGAGAGCCTGGGCTCCGAGGCGCACAGCCAGTCGTCGGGGCAGACCCATCTTCACCCCTCCATCAGCGAGAGCATCTACAGCTGTGAACGCCTGCAGTGCCACAGTCAACAACACTCTCAGAATTAACTTAATTGTTTGTTTTTTTTTGACAATAAGCTAGCGACATGAACACTCACGTAAGCCGGGCCACTGCCACTCAGTCCAGTGACAGCATCGATCAGGTCTTCCTCCACCTCGGTGCAGTACCCCACGCTGGCCATCAGCTGCTCCAGAAGTTTCCCGTCCTCCACCTCTGCGTGTGTGCCGGTGGCATATACGGTGGCTCCCTCCCGAACCACCACTGGAGTGTTGGTCATGCAGCGCATCACTTTTGGATCAGTGCGGTACTGTTGAAGCTTCTGTGGACGTAAATATTCAAGACAAAAAAAGCTAAGGAAGATAATAGTGAAGACAGATTTCCATACAAAGTGCTTGGACTTGCCTTCTCGATGGAGCTGATGGTGACACCGGCTGCACAGGACACGATGAGGTGACGATCTTCGATGTCTGTTCCGATTTCGTCGAGCACGAAGGGAATGATGTGAGGCTTCACCGCCAGGAAGAGGACATCACTCTTGTTCACCGTCTCTTTGTTGC
Organism: Synchiropus splendidus; assembly: GCF_027744825.2. NCBI lineage: Eukaryota > Metazoa > Chordata > Actinopteri > Syngnathiformes > Callionymidae > Synchiropus > Synchiropus splendidus. The sequence goes on from NC_071352.1 coordinate 7,376,700, forward strand.
TGGTCGTGAAATTGACACCCAATTTCTGTGAAGACATTTTTGTTTTGTTATTGTTAATTATTATGATTCCTGTGGTAAATTTGGAAGATAAAGGTCACCTGTCTGGGCATTTCACTCTTCTTGTTGTGAACCAATAACATCCACACTAATGGCCTGCATTGTCTTTATAGACTGTACAAGCTCTAAATAACTTGGTCTAAAACATGCAACGTAAGACGTTTGGCTTGTACGTGGCAGTCATTGGATTTTCAATATGAAACATTAGACTTTCTAATTTTGGATGGTGTCCACACCCTGGAATAACTAACTGGCAGTGTTCAATGTGTTCCACACTCACCAGTTGAAAACTAAGATTATCTTATATATCAGCACGATTTGGAAGTTACTTGGAGTCCACTCACTCTCAGTCCTTGTACTGTGGGGAGGTCGGTGTCTGGGGAGCTGGCAGTGATTCTGTGAGAGGCGATCACGCCTTAAACAGTCCAGAGGATTAATAATCATTTCTTTGCGTTTACAGCACGACAAGACTCACCTGCTGCTGTGAAGCCCCTGACCAGGGCATGGGTCAGCTGACCCGCCCCTATGAAGCCAACACTCATAACCTCTGCAAACGAAGATTTGACGATTAATTTCAGCTAAAATGTGTCAACTATTGCCAACCACAGAGCAGTCATGGCGGTAAAAACACGACTTCCTAGTTGAGCAAAGCGACATTAGCACTTTAAACAGAGGCACTAAAACAAACATACCAGATAATAAAGGTCCTGCTTCCAAGAGAAATCCTACACGAAACTTTCTCAAACGTCGTCACACGCAGTACAGTCAACGTGGCTACTAGCTACACACTCAAATACTGTATCTGCTGCATATTACGTATGACTGACATGCATCAAGGCCAATGAGCATGCGGGTTTTGAAAACATAGACGTTGTTTGACCATTCAGCGTATGAGTCGGGCAGAATATTTATCTAGGACGCGAGTTGCATCAGTTTGTGCTGCAGGGCAGAGAAATCCTGGTTACCTAGTCTAACCACAGTTCTATGTCATATGTGCTTCGCCCTCTAAGGGCCTTCACTATTGGTTAATCCACGTCGAGGCACTGGCCTCGGCCTGAGACTTCGATTGATTGGCTCTCCGCCCAGGAAGGCACTCCTCACTGTGTATAACACCGCGCATCTTCCGCTGCTCGGCCACTTTTGGAACTCAGTCGCCAAAGACAGGTCTGCTGGGCAGCCAGTTATGCACATATTCATAGAACTACGGTCACATTAGGGAACCAGGATTTCTATGTCATATGTGCGGAGCCCTCTAACGGCCTTCGCCATTGGTTAAAGCCACAGTGAAGGCCATTGGGATTAGTTCTCTCCCAGCATGGCCAAAGAAAGAAACCAGACCATACCTTAGGAACCAGGTGATTGACGACCTACCGCAGACCACTTGCAGATTCCATTTTGGAGTTAGGCTCTTTACAGGATTCCAGCTCCGTCTGGCACCAAGCAGAAACCTCTTGATGGCCGGGAGACTTCTAACAGATAAACGACCCAGGCCCTGGTGTCCCACAGAGATGGCTGCTGCGAACACATTCAGTGTGGGGGCCATTCGCCCTTTATTCAACAACTTCTGGAGAAAGAAAAAGACGCACCAGGGGCAGGACCACTGGATGGTCTGAGACCTTCAGATCCACACCAATCTGAGAAGACGAGCCACCTGGTGACGTAGGCCCTGCATTGTTGAAATAACTGCGTCTGACAATCCCATGATAAGCAAGTTCAACCTTTCAACATCCAAACCTTGAGAGGGCGTCCTATCACCGGACAGGCTCGACAGACTCCTCCGGCTTGGGCCAACGCTCCGGGATTGGCCACAGAGGTCCCACCGTCAATCCGACCAAGTCCGGGAGCCATCTTGTGTTTGCACATCCGTGAAGACGTGCACATATCGCTGGGCACAGCCCATAGCGACATGAAGCGCACTCTGGAGACCCAGAACGTCATGCCCTGGCAAGCTTGAGTTGACAGTCTTAATCGTCTGTTCATGTCCCGGACTGGGTAGAGACGATGACGCACAAACCAGCGTTGGAGACGTCTCATGTGTAGCAGGCCCAGCTTCACCTCTGGGTGTGGCGCTGCCATGAGATCCAGAGTGTCATCACTTCGTTGACTCTCACCTGCCGATCTGCTCCAGCAGGACGTCACACTCTCATACGTGGGGCGCGCCGTCATCAGGCGAGAATCGAGGAAGATCCCCATATACTGCACGCAGCCTGTGGGGTATAGCGCGCTCTTCCGAAGATCCAGGATGGGTCTCAAGCCCCCGCGAAAATAGAATAAAATCCTGCATTGCACTCTTCCAGAGGAACCTTAGATATCGCTCGCTTCTCAGGAAGGGAGCGTATTTCTCGTTCCGAGCGCACCTATTCCTGAGGAGATCAGGCTGTCGTATTGTACTGAGTCGGGGAGGGCCCGTCTCCGGGAGCGCACAGTTGCTTCATCAGGAGCACATGGTGCGGGTGGAGGCACATGGCTAAGTGTTAGCCTGGCTTCCCTTTATTTATCAAGGGAAAACGTGCCAAGACCCCTGACAGGGCGTGTCTGAGGTAACATCCAGCGCTCCGGGGTGTATGCGAAGCAATTGGCCATCCGGTGTCCGCTGGGTAGCTTATGAGAGCACCAGGCACAGAGTGGGTGTGGGTTCGCCCAGGTCTTGGGATATAGAGTTAACCGCACGCGTCAGATCCCTGTCACAGGGAGTGGAGGCGGTGGCCCGCACTTAGGGCGGGGGGACTGTAATGAACCTGTCAGACAACTCATAAACACACTGAATCAGGGAACAGCGTTTGGGTATTTATTGAAGAACTGAACAGATGAAGTGACCTGAAGCTTAGGCCAGATCTTCTGCCCGCGGAGGAAGGAAAACGAGACAAAGGTGGAGGTGAAGAGCCGTGAATGTGGAAGGTTGTTGCTGGGGTTTATTAAACCTGACCCCTCCTCTGCCGAAGGAGACCTTCAGTCTGGCGCCTGATGCAGATGGAGTCCGCTGCCTGGAGGTGTTGATTCAGTTGCGCTGATTCAGTCTTCTCTGCGTGCACAACTCCATGTGTACACAAGACTGACACCAAAGTCAGCCAATCACTGAGCAGCCTGGGGAAGACGTTGAGACCTACCTCTGTCTCGTAGAAGTGGCGGTCGTCTTCTCGGTTGCGTCGGCCCAAACCAGCCCCCTCGGAGCCGGCGCCTACGCAGAAGGACAGGACTCAACAGTCCGTGATTCAAGGCTTGAAAAAATGGAGATGTACTGAGCCCAGACACGTGACACAGACGTTGCGTTGGTCTGCAGCCTCTACAGCCAAAAGAAACTTGTATGACTTGTACGGGCGAGATATCTCCCGCACCATAACCCGATGGTTGTGACAAGTCGCAGGCTGAGTTCCAAAAGAGGCCGAGCAGTGGAAGACGCAGGGTGTTATACACAGTGAGGAGTGCCTTCCTGGGCGGAGAGCCAATCAATCGAAGTCTTAGGCCGAGGCCAGTGCCTCGATGTGGATTAACCAGAGGGCTCCGCACATATGACATAGACGTCAACAAGACTGGTGTTGGAGGCATTTACCTCGCCAAGTGAGCGCATGTGTAAACGCTACTTCACAAAAGGAAAAAAAAATAGTATCAATAAAATTCATATAAATAAAAAAAAAAACCTATAAATAAAATAATTTTTCTTATAGTAACCAACCTGAGTTTCACCCTTAAGCTTCTTATCTTATTTTCCAGGACCTTTATTTGATCTGCAGAGGACACCAGTCTTTCGCATCTCTGGAGTTATTTTGATAGTTTGTGTATTAAATGTATGTAATCTGTGTGAAATGAATTGCAATGACTGCAATGAGCTGATTCAGGCAGCAGGTGGCAGCAGCGTTGAGGAGCTTCCTCAACACAAACACTGCCAGCAGCAGCAAAAGACGAAGGAGAAAACCTTCAAATCTTTGGTAAATCCACAGGTCACCACAGACCTGTGAGTTTATGAATGTTTCTTGTGCTATATGAAGTCACCTGACGCGCCATTTTTTAAACCACAATCCAATCACATGACCGGAAGTAAAGGGTACAAAGAGGGACAACTTTAGTACGTTTGTAAATACGAACAAATGGACAATGCCAGTCGACCGTAGGAGACGCTGACAGCAGCCGGGACGCTTCCAGACGCACTCTCGCCTTGTTGACTCCTTTATCTGTATCGCATATTGACGTCATCGCGTTTGGTCACGTGGCTTCATTCATGAAGGAGCACTTTTTTCGCAAGTAAATCAGTTTTTCGGCGAAAAGGTTTGGACACTTTGAGCCGCGAACAGAAGCCAACAAGCCAAAAGTGTGGATTTTCTTCTATAAAACCGATGTTACATTCATATATTGAGGTAAATATGTTATGTCAACATGATCATGATAATAATGTGATAAAAATAAGCACACTTATTATTCCTAGTTTGTACCACTCTGTATAAATAAACTATTTTCAGTTGACTGCTAATAAAAATATATATATATATATAAATGTGAAAAACAAAATACATAAAATAGAAGTGATATGAGTAGTGAAGACAATTCCTGACCCAGAAAAACAATGAACAATGAATACGTTTAACATTTATATTTAAAATACAACTTGTGAAAGAGAAATATTTCAAAGGCACAATTACGATTCACATTCTATGTTGGAGTGTTTGCACCCAAAACAGAGTAAAAGCACTTGAAACTGGAAATGGTTATCTACCGCAGACTTCAGAAAAACTTCCTGAAAATGTCAGTCCCCAGTTGAGAAAACACTGCACCCCCTCACCTTTCCAGGTTCCACCCTGAGTTGTGAAAAGGAAGCAGAAACTTTGGCTAACGTTTGTTTCTGTCACACCCTGTAAAAGCCACGTTAAATCAAGATGCCTCTAAACCAGAGTTCAGTGCTTCTTGGTCCTTGGATTGCCGCTGTTAAAAAGACTGATCCCTCCAGATCGGACCCCGACTGCCTCTGGGGTGACCCCGGGCTGCTGCAGCACTTTGTCCAGGGTCGTCTTCTTTATAGCGGCGGGAGAGATCTTCTCCTGGTCTGCTAAAAACTGGAGCTCCCTGTACAAGAAGAGCCAATGGATTTTGTGTTGAAGTACTGGCATATTGCACCATCTGCTGGTTCAATCTAACACAAACTATGTAACGCGCTCCTCAACACCTTACATGAAATTATTGCTCCGTTCATGATTCTGCTTTGACTCTGAGAGTAAAAAAAACACTTCTCCTCATGAAGCATCTTGTCAGGGACACAATGACCAAATTACCTTGTCCTGACACAGGACGCCTCCACAGCGTTGATCAAGAGGCTTCGGAAGCCGCCGCTCTCCATGACGTGCAGGGCGTGAATAGTGGCTCCCCCCGGTGAACACACATTGTCCTTGAGCTGCCCGGGGTGCTGCTCCGAGTCCAGCAGCATTCGAGCGGCGCCCTGTGGGCAGAGACCCACATTCAGATCTGAAGAGACTGCCTCGGTCAGTTACGAGAATAAATTGGAAAGCACTATACAATATATATATATACGTGCACCGGGCCCTTCCTGTGGATCTCCCCAGCTATATATATATATATATATATATATATATATATATATATACTAGTTTATGTGAAAGCTTACCAGGAGAGCCTGGGCTCCGAGGCGCACAGCCAGTCGTCGGGGCAGACCCATCTTCACCCCTCCATCAGCGAGAGCATCTACAGCTGTGAACGCCTGCAGTGCCATAGTCAACAACACTCTCAGAATTAACTTAATTGTTTGTTTTTTTTGACAATAAGCTAGCGACATGAACACTCACGTAAGCCGGGCCACTGCCACTCAGTCCAGTGACAGCATCGATCAGGTCTTCCTCCACCTCGGTGCAGTACCCCACGCTGGCCATCAGCTGCTCCAGAAGTTTCCCATCCTCCACCTCTGCATGTGTGCCGGTGGCATATACTGTGGCTCCCTCCCGAACCACAACTGGAGTGTTGGTCATGCAGCGCATCACTTTTGGATCAGTGCGGTACTGTTGAAGCTTCTGTGGACGTAAATATTCAAGACAAAAAAAGCTAAGGAAGATAATGGTGAAGACAGATTTCCATACAAAGTGCTTGGACTTGCCTTCTCGATGGAGCTGATGGTGACACCGGCTGCACAGGACACGATGAGGTGACGATCTTCGATGTCTGTTCCGATTTCGTCGAGCACGAAGGGAATGATGTGAGGCTTCACTGCCAGGAAGAGGACATCACTCTTGTTCACCGTCTCTTTGTTGCTGGTCGTGAAATTTACACCCAATTTCTGTGAAGACATTTTTGTTTTGTTATTGTTAATTATTATGATTCCTGTGGCAAATTTGGAAGATAAAGGTCACCTGTCTGGGCATTTCACTCTTCTTGTTGTGAACCAACAACATCCACACTAATGGCCTGCATTGTCTTTATAGACTGTACAAGCTCTAAATAACTTGGTCTAAAACATGCAACGTAAGACGTTTGGCTTGTACGTGGCAGTCATTGGATTTTCAATATGAAACATTAGACTTTCTAATTTTGGATGGTGTCCACACCCTGGAATAACTAACTGGCAGTGTTCAATGTGTTCCACACTCACCAGTTAAACTAAGATTATCTTGTATATCAGCACGATTTGGAAGTTACTTGGAGTCCACTCACTCTCAGTCCTTGTACTGTGGGGAGGTCGGTGTCTGGGGAGCTGGCAGTGATTCTGTGAGAGGCGATCACGCCTTAAACAGTCCAAACAGAGGATTAATAGTCATTTCTTTGCGTTTACAGCACGACAAGCTGTTTAATATAGTGTTGTGATCAAACACTCACCTGCTGCTGTGAAGCCCCTGACCAGGGCATGGGTCAGCTGACCCGCCCCTATGAAGCCAACACTCATAACCTCTGCAAAAGAAGATTTGACGATTAATTTCAGCTAAAATGTGTCAACTATTGCCAACCATGCAGCAGTCATGGCGGTAAAAACACGACTTCCTAGTTGAGCAAAGCGACATTAGCACTTTAAACAGAGGCACTAAAACAAACATACCAGATAATAAAGGTCCTGCTTCCAAGAGAAATCCTACACGAAACTTTCTCAAACGTCGTCACACGCAGTACAGTCAACGTGGCTACTAGCTACATACTCAAATACTGTATCTGTCTCGTATTACGTATGACTGACATGCATCAAGGCCAATGAGCATGCGGGTTTTGAAAACACGGAAGTTTTTTGGCCAATCAGCGTGGGAGTCGGGCGGAATATTTGTCTAGGACGTGAGTTGCATCAGTTTGTGCTGCAGGGCAGAGAAGTCAACAAGACTGGAGTCGGAGGCGTTTACCTCGCCAGGTGAGCGCATGCGTAAGCACAACTTCACAAAAAAAAAATAGTACAAATAAAATTCATATAAATAAAAAAATATCCTATGAATAAAATAATGTTACTGATAATAGCAACCTGCCATGGCAGAGTTTCACCCTTAAGCTTCTTAACTTATTTTCCAGGACCTTTATTTGATCTAGGAAGGCACCAGTCTTTCGCAACTGTGGAGTTATTTTGTGTGTTAAATGCATATAATTCGCGTGAAATGAGTTGCAATGACTGCAATGAGCTCAATCAGGCAGCAGGTGGCAGCAGCGTTGAGAAGCTTCCTCAACACAAACACTGCCAGCAGCAGCAAAAGACGAAGGAGAAAACCTTCAAATCTTTGGTAAATCCACACGTCACCTCAGACTTGTGAGTTTATGAATGTTTATTGTGCTATATGTAATGTTGTATATTGTTGACACTCATCTGTCTTGTTGTAGAATTCTTCACAGGTAGAAGTACATATACATCACACTATATGAAGTCACCTGGCGCTCCTTTTTTAAACCACGATCCTATCACATGACCGGAAGTAAGTGGTTCAGCTAGGGACAAGTTTAGTATGTTTGTAAATACAAATAAATGAACAGCAACAAAATCAAACCACTTCTTTGTTGGCATGTTCCCAACCAATCTGGGAAGTTTTATTGAAAAACGTTTTTCAGTTATAATACACAAAAAACAGAGCCTTATAAAGCATAGATGGTGCCACTATCAGTCATTTTATTATAATGGAGTGGTCACTTCAAATTAGAACTAATATATATTTAAGAATGTAAATGATAAGAGTCACATGAAAACATTTTCATTTTTGAAAGCAGAGCTGCATTAAGTACTCAAAACATTCTGTTGTGATTTAGAACACTGTGTTAAGCAAAACTCTGAAATACCGGTCTCATATGGAAAATCTAAACTACCTACAGGCCCACAGTGAGACAACCATGGGAAATGGGAACCACCAAATGGAACGTCCAAAATAACTTCTGTGAGTTCTTCACACATCGATCATGATACCAGGATTAATACTTTGAGAGTCTGAGTCAATGTCAGATGTGTTCATCAAACAGCAGCGTTGGAGATAAAGCGGATCCTCTGCGAATAAATTAGATCGACAAAATACAGGATGAGGTTGACAATGGAAAAGACTGCCACCACTAGCTTGCTGTCCCAAGGACATTCTCCCCGTGGACAGTCCTCAGGTCGCGTGCTGTTGCTGTACTTCCTGTCAAAGCTGAAGATGGGCCAGATAAGAGCAGTGCTGAGATAGAGGATGACGGCCAAGAAAGTGTAGACGACCACAAAGCGGTCGAAGGGAAACCTCAGGGAGGATGTGCGTCCGGAGACAGTTAGGATCACCACCACGACGGTTACTGAGAAACACAGACTGTAGACCACCACGCAGTACTGGGTGGCGATGTAGGAGTTGTACTCGCTGTAGTTAGCCAGGGCTCCGAATATGATGCAGGCCACAAATCCTTGGACCACCTTGAGAAGCCCGGAAACTGTGGCCATGTAGCCAACAACAGCTCCCGGTTTAGCCCGAGTGAGGAACACCTCGGTGCCATATGGGAAACAGCAAATGCAGGAGCAAACCGTCACGGCAATGCGGTAGATTTTCACTTCACAGAAGTCGTCAGGACAGTCCGCTTCCAGGAAGTACACCGGGTAGACCACGGAGGCGGTGATGTACATGAGCGTGGCCAGCATGGCGAACGCCACGGTGAAGTTATCCCAGGAAATGGGCATGCAGGCGTGCAGCCGCGTGATGTCCAGTGTGAAGATCACCAGTGAGACAGCAAAGCAAAAACACCACACGAACATGCAGAAGATCCCGTAGGTGGCGCTGTATCCTGCGCCGTGAGACACCAGGGCCATGATGATGCAGCCAAACCCCAGCTGGCACATTCGAGCTGCGCCCAGAGGAGAGAGCACAGCGTCTTTGTTGAGGTAGTGTTCTCCATGAGGATCCATGTCTTCAGCTGCTCTTGGTGTCTGACTTCCTTCGGTGGCTCTCCACTGGCTTGTGCTGGGCGTTTAACTAGAGGCCAGTGTTAAAGATGTTAATAAACAAGATAAAGCTTGATGCTTTCCAATAGCCACGCTTGTCCTTAAAACTCTCCTACCGTAGTCCAGTGACAGACTGTTCCAGTCCTATAAATACATCCTCTGTATCCTCATAATCGCTGTCCAAAAATCTGGGCCACAGGTGGTTCTGTTTGTTGTCCAGTCACTCAAATCCATGAACAAGAAATCTCTTCACCTGACATGAAATCCCCGTCCTGTTTCTGTCTCTTTTGGCTCCTTGATTTTGCCCTCGCAGAAACACACTCCCAGTGTGTCAGTGTGCGACCAGCAGATTGCTTTGCTCTGTTGTTTAAATGAAACTCCCTGCCTTGCCCAGGGTTACAGGCCTCACCAGCTCTAAAAATAGGGGTCCATATTCCACACAGGGGTGGGAGACTGCATGTGGCTGACTGTATGGGGAGTCAAATTTCTAGGGCAGCGAGGCTGAGTCAGAGCTCCTTTAGCGTGTAACTGGCATTTATACCGGGTGTAATGACAGGGAGCGAGAGTGAGACTCCCATTAGAGTCAGAAATTACACACAGGCTCAACGGCATAATTATACGTGAGTGCAGATGGATTTAAACATGTGAGAGGAAAATGGAATGAATTAGAAGCTTCCTAAAAATACTAGCACCTGTGATACAACAGAGACAGGATGTTTCATTAGCAGTGGAGCTGCACGCCATCTTGAAATAAATGTGCGGGGTGTTTCAACGCTCAGATATATGCCGTTCCATCATGATAGAAATGAACATTGAGTTTTGACTCTTGTCAAATATGGGCATACAACTATTGCTAAATCAGTTTATCAATCATTTTACGAAGAAAAAAAAAGTAAGATCCGGAATTAAAAAAATAAATAAATAAGAAAGTGTGTTGATATCAAATGATACAGGGATTATAAAACAGAACGTAAGTGACAATGCAAGTTAATAATTGCAATTTAAAACTTTGTATCATGCTGACGTAAACGTAACGTAGTGAAAATGATTATGAGAATAAAGAGAGTGATTATGAGAATAAATTAACATAGCAAATAAATACTAGTGGTGGGACTTTGAGAAGTTAATTACGATTAAATTACAACAAAAAAACGTGTTAAAAGATGTAAGAATTTAATGTAATTTAATTGAATTGAACACTTTACTCTCCAGACAACAGGGAACCTTTGTAAGTGCAGGAGTTCCTGGTCCACTGATCACACTGATGCACAAGACACATGGCAGCTAGGATGAGAACAACAACAACAAACATGGAGGAATCCCTGAACAAAAGCAAACAAAAGCATCTGTTTGCTTTTGTTCGGGGATGTTTTTCGCTACACAATGGCCAGGGTTTCCACTACTCTGAATGTACTTCAAATTCTTGTAAAATTGAAATTCTTATACAAATATTTTCAAGACATTAAAAGAGCTTTAGTTTAAATAAGGTGATATAAAAACTTATAGCCACCGTCGTGATTTATTGTGCTTTTGTCAAACTGAATATTTTGTTGTTTAAATGTATGTATGGGTCCATCATTTGATTCAGTATTACACTGTACCAAATTCATTGAAATAGAAAAATGTGGCTTCTTGTGGCAAATATTACCATTAAACTGCGATTAATTGAGATTAATTCATCACAAATTCTCTCATGAAGTACATTATTTTATTTATCGAATCCCACCCCTAATAAATACATGTGTTTCGTGTTGTCACGGTGATCTTACGAAGACCAAATTGAACCAAGAAAACGCCTCAGTGGAAGCTATTGCAGTAGACTATTTATACCGCACAAGGGCGCTGTTGGACTTTGTTTCTGGGCGTCTGCGCCAGAACGCAAACGATGCTGCTTTCATTAAATACGTTCGCCTCATTTTAATACAACTGAATATTGAAGATGTAACCTAAAAGTAAAGTAATATTTCCTGCGCTTTTATTCATGTAGAGTAGATCATTTTTACTCTCAGTTTTTAGCCATAGCAAGTGTTTAGTTGACTTGTTGTGGCTGTTAGTCATATTGAAAACACTTTGGTAGAATGAAACAAATATGAATGTGATTTCCAGTCAATTCGAGCATCACTGTGGCCGAGTGGTTGACACTGTAGCGCCACACTGAGTAAGTGAGTCTGTCCATATGTGGCCTCAGATGAAGTGGTGACCTCTCTGGGGTCTCTCCATGTAGTTATTCAGGATGTGAGTTCAACTCACACACACACACACACACACACACACACACACACACACACACACACACACACACACACACACACACACACACACACACACACACACACACACACACACACACACGTGAGTCTCAAATAACTCTCTATGAACAAATAGGTGAATAAAAGTCAAATAAAAATCTATTTAATTCCATAGATTTAATCAGATTTGGTTCCCTCACTTCGCTTAATAATAATAATAATAATAATAATAATAATAATAATAATAATAATAATACGGAGCTCAGAATACGAAGAAACACAATGGCACATTCGTCAGTAGCAGAAGGAAGTGAATGTAATGTGTCTCTTTTTTTCAGGTCTAATACAAATACATGCATTCAACACAAAGAAAAAAAAAACCACACACAGCAATGTATTTACAATTTACAAAGAATCTCTTCTCTGTGAAAATAGCACTTATAAATATGATTTACATAACAAAATAAATATGTAAATAACCGATGAAGCTTGAGTTTTTCTTTCTGTCAAAAATATGTTACAGAATAAAATTAGTAATCTCGTTCCTTCTGTGTGGTGAGTCCTTTTGAAACATCATACAAAGACATCATTACATACAACATTATATTAAAAAGTGATCTCTGTTATGAAATACAAGGAGGGAGCGCTAACGGCGAACACTTGAAAGAACCTATACAAAAAGAAAATATACAATACACATAGTTTGTCTCCCTTTAAATGTTCATTGCATTGATTTGACACCGGTGATGCGAGCTTATGTGATGTGGTAGGGTTGTGGCTAGAGGACGCAATTTTAGTGCAACAATACGTGGCCATTTCTTAGCTTTCAATCTGAGTTGCAACTAAATGGGATTATATTTGTGACACATATGTTTTCTCGGGAAGCAAAAAAATATGTAATTGAAGAGTAGCAGAGCGTCGTGCCTTGTCGTAATGTCCCCGGGCTTGATAAACACAGGGCCAAATCCCAGCCCCTTACAATGTTAAGATGAGGTTCGTACCAAAAGTAAACATGGAGGGATAGGTCGGAAGGGTCGGTGAAATTGGACGGGTCCGTAGAGGTATCAGATATGGACACCGGTCATAGTGACCAGCAAACCCTTCTCCGGCTCAGCTTTTAAGCGTTTAAAGTTCCGCCCACGCTCTTTTAGCTGCCGCTACTGAGCATGCCCAGTAGCTTGCTGGGGTCCATGCCTTGCTGCTGGGCCATTTTCTGAACGTCGAAGCCCATGTGCATGAGGAACTGGATGACGTTCATCTCCTGCCCGGTGAACTGGTCTCGGATGGTCGGGCAGGTGGGGTTGCAGTGCGGCCACGGGCAGCTGTCGATCAAATGCACCGGGCATCCTTTAGGGGGCGCTTTGTTGTTCCTGTTGTCGTGGAGACTGCGATCCCAGCAGTGCAGTGCTCGGGGCAAGGAGGTGCCCTTGACTTGGATGTCAAGCCAGTAACTGAAGCAAACCACAAGAGGGCGCTGTTAGCTCAAACATTCATGCACTTGTGGCGACAAGACGCAGGAAAATGAACTCACTTTCTTGTGATGACTTCATGCGAGAGGCAAGCGGGCGCAAACATCGCTCTTGAATGAAAACAGACGGATATCAGTTTTAGACTTACAAGAATGACAAAGAAAATATAGATAAACAAGTCAGTTATCACTAAAGTGATGCTATCATTTGATACCCGTGAGTGAAGTCTAGGGACATTATCATAAAAAGATATATTCACTATGCATAGCTGTCACTTACGGGACGTCTTTCAGCGTGTTCCTCAGCTCAATGCCAAGGTTCTGAATGTAGCGCCACTGGCCCTCTTGCATGGGCTGCCCTGTCAGCTGGATGTTGTCCACTGTCAACTGAGCCTCATCAAACAGCCACTGCACCACAAACACCGGACCTGGACACAAAAGATGAAAAATAAATCGCTTTTTTAGATTAAGTGTAATTCAAAATGCATTTTTTTCGAAACATACTTTTTATCGACGGGAAGACTCTGTATCCGAAAAAGCAGTTCCACTCTTCGCCTTCATGAGTTTGCCGGCACCGCTCGGGTACCACGCTTCCCCAGTATCTGGTGGACGGTTCCGTGTTAAACCCAGCGAGGAGCCTTTTTGAAAAATGTGCTTGTGTTCACATACTTGATGCCTCTTTTGATGGTCTCAGTGGGGGCGCAGTTAATGGCGTCCACGCAGTCGGTGCAGTGGTACTGCTTGTTGTCGAGGAACCATCCCGAATCGGAGAGACCCCGCACTTGTATCCCGGTGTGTCCCAGTCCCTCCAGTTGCTCCGCGACCCGGTCGACGTTCAGCAGGACGCCAGTGCCGCCAGCGCTGTGAGCAGGATGAAGATGAAACAATGCTCTTTGTTTTTGTCTAGTAGTAGAGGGCGCTACCTGCTCCCTGCTAGGAGTAGAACCTTTGCGTTGTCTAGACCTTTATTGAGGAGGTCCTTTACAACCTCCTGGATAATCAGGGAGCCCATGAAAGCGTAGCCCTCTGCAAGACACAAGCCACAAAATCCATCAGCAAAAGATAAAAAAATATTTCATTTTGCTCACTTAAGCGACATGCAGCTATTAATGCTAAAACTGAAGGTTGTTGCAGTACTTTGTGGGCATGTCATGATGACTTACTCTGCTCCGTCTTGGCAGTGGCGCCGCTCCACACATCACTGGAGCAGTAAGGGATGAACCTGTCGATTTACGAAAAACAACAACATTCAATTATCGGCCATTAGAAGTGGAGACCGACAAAAGGAACTTACACCATGTTGGCATTCCACCAATGAGGGTTCTCCTCGGGCAGTGGAGACAGGATCCCCGTGCCTGCAGACGGCAAGACATGTATCATTACTCATTCCAGCACTCCCATCCTCTTCCTCCTCCTCATCATCATCATCACTACCACATGATGACAGTTATTACTCTGCAATGAGAGACGGAAGTAGCTGCGGGCGCCAGGTAGCCAGGGTTAAATTATGACCCGCCGCCGGTCTGACTAAGGCAACACACGCGTCCAGTGGAACAAGCAGAAGCCACGATGGGATGCCCTGACTCACCTGTTTTAGTTTGGGGCCACTTGGATGAGCTCATCAGTCGCCTCATGGTCTCATAGCGACTGTCACAGTTCTCTTTGGTGAAGCAGTACCAGCCACCTGCAGGGAATTAGTTCCAGAGCACGTGTTGTTTACCAGCGGTTTCCATGAAAAATGTGTCGTCTACACCATGAATTTTCCTGGGAATATCGCAGAAAATGAAAACTGACCTTCAAGAAATATCAACCACCTCCTGCTTCCTCGTGATTCTTTCAAGTAATACCTGAAAGAGACAGTATATTACCACCACCTTCATATGACATCATGCTTTTTTCGTGTAGACACCCTGATCCTGATAGCCTTTAAAAGGTGATAAACTTTGGCAACAAACGTTATCATGTGTGAGAGGAAATCTGAGTCGCTGGTAATGCAGTCAACCCCCATATAGATAAGATGAGATTTCGACATAATGAAATAGTTGTCTAGGTGACTCATGCCTGGACATGGAGGCTGAGGATGACAGGTGATGCGGGACGGTCTCAAGTTTTCTCAGTTTTCTAACCTTTGCTGTTGCTTACTCCTGTTAGTGGCGATACATTTCCATGCTTGTTGATGTGTGAGTGAGTATCTTAGGAAGCCCGGTGGATTAGTATAGTGGCGAATAAAGAGCCCATCTGTCAGTGTAACCTTCCCTTCCATGTGCCCATGCTGCGTCTCTAAAGAGTTTAGAGGTTTAACACCCTTCTCTGGCTCTGAAGGGGTTTACGAGGCATTAGACTCAACATTAAATCCATAAAGCTATATCAAACCCTGTTTCCCTAGAGGTTTGGAAACAGCCTTCCCAGTTCTGTTGAGTAGATATCTGGAATTTTGCGATGAAAAATGCAGTCAGAGAGGAAGATTTTTGTCTCAGCTTTGTCAAATTACAATGATGACAGCGTGAAATTGTTCAAAAGTGATTCTGATTAGTGATTTAAACCATGTTTTCCGGACAATAGGAGATAATGTGGTTTACATCTGCGATGCATTAAGACACTTTAGTGACATGGCTTAGGCAGGATTCCGCATCTCCAAATGGATTTCTGCTTATTAATCTCAACATTGGATGAAAGAGATCGAAATGAAACGTGACTTTTTTATGATTCGCGACCATAAAAAAAGTTTTTAAATAATTTATGGCTACATACCCAGCAGGACTTCCGTCGTTGCAGGTGACTGACGTGTTGTCCAAAAAGTTGAGCTTCATGTCGTAGTCGAGTTTTTGCGCGGAGCACGGATAGAGCGACTGCGCCAGGTTCTTCACCTGCGTCATGAAGTTATCCATGTTCTCCTCCACGGCGGTGAAATCCAGTGGGAAGCTCTCCGTGGTGTCTCCGCGGTCCGCCCGGTACGTGGGAGGAGGTGGCGCGCGCCGTGGTTGCGGGTTGCGGCCACCCCGGAACCTCCGCGCGCAAAAAGCCCCAGGCTGCATCAACGCCAGCACCAACACCGATGACACCAGTCTGATCGCTGTCATCTTCTCCAAATCAAAAATATCCGCCTTATAAAAAAAAAAGCTGACAGTCGTTAAAGTCCGGTTAAACTCCGACAGCGATCCTCCGTCGAGTCGCAACTTTTACGCAGCTTCCAAACTCTCCGCAGCGCACGGGCTTAAACGACAACAGTGGTGCCATGCGCTTGAATTTTATTCAAACTTTCCCCCCTTGTGTGTCCACCCAGCCAATCGCAGCAGTGGGGCAGGACCCAAGCGTGGCAGACTCGCCCCCCCTTTTTAATTTATAGCGCTGAAAAAAATGTCCATGCGTTGGTTCTTTTGATCCGCGATCTTTTATTTGATGTGGTGGCTTATATTGCTCCCATCCCACCGCAAATTTATGAAGTGAGAAGCTTGTTATACATGTTTTTTTTTTTGGTCAAAAACCTATTATTCAGCCACTCATCATTAATATATCTCAAGTCATACCTCTGGAATTGATCTTTAATTCCCAGGCAGAAAGAAAAACGCCCCACAACCACTTCAAATATTGACAGTTTAAGATGCTCATGTTTTCTTAACGCTCTTGTTTTTCTCCTTTTATCCAGACTGGGCCTCCAAAGATCAAAGCAGCCATCACTCTTTCTCCCCTGCCTTGCCTCCTCCCTCCCACTCCAGTCTCTTCCAAACTTGCCTCGTCTACTGTATATTTTAAGTCGAGCAGAGCATCCTGATGGGAAGCGTGCTTCTATCTGTGGAATGTCTCATTCCGGCTGAGGTAGACTCTCCTCAGAGCAGCCTCTCATTTATGGGAGACGTTGTCGTCTGAGTCGACTTGGAAAAAAGGTTCACAACTCATCGTGGAATATTGAAGGGCGACATAAGTATTTTTCTTGCATGTCTAAGTGAATCAAAGCATGACTTCAGTTGAGCGTAAAAAGTTTCTTGAAGTTAAAAAATAAAGATTAAAAAATGGGGGAAATTCTGATTGAAACAATAGACTTTGAGGGGAAATACACTTTTTTAAAATTTGATTCTGTCTCGCAAACAAGCCATTATCAACCAAAGACAGATTCGATGAAGTAACCTGGAAATAATGGGGCAAAGACATGGTGATGAAATATGGCCGGTGTTTCCGCTCACCATCGGGATCCATGAATCTTTAAAAGGATTTGTCACTCTGTCTCTTCGTGTGAGCTCCTGAACTCCACTGCCACCTGCTGTCCTGTAAATGTGACGACCACCGCTATCAACGATATTTCAAATACTGCAAAGACTTTCTACTGATATGGATTTAAAAAATAATAACATAGGTGGGTAAAAATCATATTAGCTCCTCGACAGAGGTTGGACTGACCAGACTTATATGAGCAAAAAGATGAGTAGTTACATGAGCCAACATCACAAATTGACTTAGAGCCTCTTTCAAAATGTGATGTAAGTTAGAAAGTCTGTTGTCAAATTTGTTTATTAATATATAGATATTTAAGTCATCGACTTCTCAGATACCCAGCATGGTGGAGGGCTGGAACGCACCCTCAGTTCATGCTATTAAACCTTTTTACGCCAGCTGTTGTGTGATAATAATAATAATAATAATAATAATAATAAAATAGGACACAACATTGACTAGTAGCGAGTCATTCACGGTATTCTCAATTCCAACACTATAAAATGATGCATCAACAGACTAATAAATATCTATTTTGAAGCCTCTCTATTGAAGCTATAGATTCAATTTGAACTGTTTTGGCTCATTAAAATAGTCAAATGTTTTTGAATAGTCCAGTCCGATGATCAGGAATTCAGTCGAGTGGTGGAATTCGTTGGAAACTTCAAACAGATCACAACATGTGGTATCGCCCAGAGAAGAGGCTCAGTGACAGACAGAGTTGAGTCACTTTGACCCATACCTCCCTGCTTTATCACGCGTCATCTTCAGAAATGCAACCCTCAAATCACTTGCAGATGGCCTCTGACCGACGCACGTGACACTGTTCTAAGCTGTTCTGGTGGTTTGTCAATAACTCGGCGAAAGCTTGTGTGACTCAGGAGAAGCGTGTGAGGACGATGGGGCGGCTACTGTTGATGCGCTCAGACTCTTTTTTTTTCCTCCGCTTTGCACCTTGTCTGAACTCCTCCTGTTAAGCCTTTTCTGCCTGCTTGCGGCATCGACACAAATTTAACCACGCCGTCCAAAAGGATTAATCTCAGAATTAGGTCATTTGAAAATGACCCAGCTGTTCCAATGGCAGTCTTCAGAAGTACCTCTGTATCCCCTGTATAGCCCCCCACCCCGACTCCAGGCCTCCTGTGAAAGTCAAAGCCTGTCTTTCATCTCCGATCAGTTGCATGTGCCCCCACAGATCCACAGGTTTTACTGCTTAAGTCTGGGCTGGCAGCATTGATCATGTGACCACTGCCTGCCTGGCGTTAAGACACATCATAGCTCTGTGAGAGCCTTCTGTCAGTGCGGCCTGCCAGTTCCGCTCAGCCATCTTCGTCGTCCATCTTCCAGTGCCTGTTGGGTTCGATTTGCACAGGCGAGGGTCCGTCGGTTGATCATCCAGTCCCGCTCCTTGGAACCGTTAGGTCAAGTTACATCAAAGAGATCGGGAGGGATCAGCCTCTTGAAAGGGACAGGCTCTGGCTCAGATCATCAGAAACAGGTGGAGATCCTCGTCGGAAGAACAAAGGGGAGATAGAGTTTTTACATTTCACCGCATCTTAAAATGCAGTTACCACCTCTGTCTTCACAGCGGTCGCAGCACTGACCTCTAGGAAGCATCATGAAGGGGCTCGACCATTGTTTGAGACATCATCGCTGATACGGATAAAAAGTAGTCTTTGTGATTCAAATAAAGCTTTGCAAGTGGTACTAATATGGAGTATCAGCCTAAGCATGTCAGGCTACGTCTGTCAACATCTCAGATTCTCACTGAGAAAGGATCCACCTGCCAGCTTCTTCTCGTCCTCCTCTTTCTTCTCCTGGAATTCCCCACCAGGGCTTCCTGCCTCAACTAAAGTAGTGGCAAGCGTATCCAATTGTCTTGTTGAAGATTAACCTGGTTCCGCCGTCATCCATGACCCCAGGAGGTCTTCTTGTACATCAAGTCTGGGGTCCCAATTGGCCAGCACAGTTTTCTGGGGGATGAATTACTAATTCTCTGACATCCAGACTCATTTATAAGACTATTATCGGCATTTATTTTCCAAAAGAAAGTGCAGTTTCCTATAAAGTGGCACCTCGGTTTTCGAACGTCCCGGACTTCGAACAAATTGGAGTTCGAACAAAAATTTCGAGATCTTTTTGCTTCGGATTTCGAACGAAAAGCCAGAACTCGAATGCCCCCGAAAAAAGCCGGAAAAAACATAACGTGCCCGAACCGATCAGCTGACCCACGAGGCGCTTTGTTATTGTGTATAACGCAGCCTCTGTATGCAGACGTGTCCCGTTAGCTACATTTACTGACTGTTTTTTTCCTTCATACTGAGGTGTAAAACCTTTCCTGTCTCCGCACTGGACCGTGGTAGAGTGTCACAGGGGAGGTGCTCGCTCTCCACACTCCAGGGTTTGATGTCCTGTTGTGGGCTGGAGCTGGGACAGGGATGAGGCGAGTCTGGGACAGAGCGTGACTTGGTTTATGACTTTGTCACAGCCAAACTGCACAGAAGCGCACATTCAGAGCTGGACACGCACCGGGCACCTCTTCACTTCTGGAGAGACGTCACTCACTCGGCAACCCCTCCCACATGCAGCGGCCACACACATAGAGGAACAGCGCACCTGCAGCAGACACTCTACATTCACTCCTACAAAAGACTATTTTAAGGCTTGGAACGCATTATTTCTTTTTCCATTCATTGAAATGGGAAAAATCGATTCAGATTTCCAACAAATCGCTTCTCAAACGGCTGCCGGAACGGATTGTGGTCCAGAACCGAGGTATGTCTGTATTTACCTCACACCTGTTGCCTTGCGAGAGTTATTATCGTGTTTATCGAACAATAATGTTGCTGGGGCGCTTTGACATTATGAGCTTTGGCATCATCCTCCTGTCTACTCGAGGTAAAACTCTAGATGCCGGTGCCTTTAATTTCTTGTCAAAGCCATTGTTAAACGCTCTCTGAACAAACACGTACAAACATTTGAGGTGTAAAGACTTCCTTTTATGTGCCCTCACCACATGTTCCTGATGTTTCCCGGAGAATGGGTAAACAACCTTGATCTTGACTTAAGTCAGGAGGTGCCATCTCAGATGTGGATGTAAATGGGGAATAGGCAGGAGAAAGAGAGTCGGGAGACATCTGTCGAGCAGGCTCTCATTTCATAACAGGAGGCCATGTATTGGTTACAGATGATGCCCTATTTGATAAAAATGAACTCTTTCAAGAGAGGACAACTTGTGTTAGGAGTCTCTCTGGCACCAAGGGGGAGCCATGCGGCTCAGCTGATAGTTTGCTGAAGACCTTTCCCTTCACATGGAGCTGCAGAGTTGGGGTCTTCATCCTATCAGTGCAGTTTTTCCATTCATGCCTTGAGAATGAATCACCCCTTGAAGAGCCCGGTGTGATGTAGTGACAGAGACCAATTATCTTCGACCTGCTATTATTACCATCAGGCAGGCGGCAGCCGGGCTTCCTCCACAAATGAACACCATGAAAATCATCCTTTTTTTGCCTGCCATTTTCTTTTTATTGATGCCACAGACTTAAGAAAATCCTTATTACAGGTCACGACAGTAGCGCCACAAGACATTATTCATGTTCTCTTCTTAAGCTGGGGTTAATCTTTACAAGGAAATACTTTTAAAGTACACACCCCGCTGCTAAGGATGGTCATTATACAATCATGTCAGACTTCGACGTGGAATTCCAGGGAGGCTTTAGCTCTGAAGGGGAGACAAAAGATTTTGTCTTTATATTGTGTGGATCTAAACAAACAAGCAACTTATAGTCACAACTTCAATCCAAAAACTGTTCCATAACTGCATGCTCTTCTATCCCCATACTGCTCTCCACACTCCCAACAGCCGCTGGCTTTATGCCGTCCGAGAAGACGGAGCTACAGTAACAAAGACAACAACGCTTGCCAGCCTGTTGGCATGGGTCGGAACTTTTTGATGTCACATGTTGCTGTATAGCGGCGGCAGCCTATGCCAAACTGCGCCCAAAGCCGCCAACTGTCTGCCTCTCATCAAAGTGACATCATTCCTGCCTCTCCATTACTTTCCATGGCTTATTCTGGAGCTGGGAATTCTTGAATCATAATTCTCTCTTCAAAAAGTACTCCCACGTCTTGCATAGCTACGTACATTCATTTCTTTAAACACATTTAGCTGCTGACTTCAAGTTCAAGTTACAGATCTGTTTTTCAGTTGCTTTCAAATCTAAAACTCTCCCAAAAGTCTTATGAAGGTATACGTACAGTGGTCCTTCCGATTTGCTATAGCTTCTCCAACTACCTACCCTGAGGTGTCAGTATTCACTTTACTCCAGTGGACTTTTGGGTCCAAGTGAGACGCGGAAGTTAGCAACCTGCGCTGCAGTTTGATACATTAGACTTTCAATTATATAATGCAATTTGTCTTCTGTTGCAATTTCCTGCCACCACGTAAAAGGAAGATGGTAGTTGGGGTTAAGAGTCTCTCAAGTGTCACGTATCAATGCCCAAAGATGGAGACATATTTGCATACTACCCAATGTTGCTGTATACCAATATGTCCACCAGGGAGCGCAGCCCAGAGTCAACAAAATCTAAAACCAAATGGCGACTGTGGGAAAAGTATTGGTAATGTACCTCTTGCACAAAATCTGAAACACAGCGAATGTTGTAGGAGGTTGTAGGTAGTTGGTTAGGTAGTCGAATACAAGTAACATCCGACTTACGACCAGGATCGGTTCCGACCAGGATCGGTTCCGACCAACCGGTCCTAAGTCAGATTGGACGTAGGTTGAATGCCATTCAAAATAGTTGATGCGAGGGTTATAGCTACTACTGTAGTGGTAGATCGCTGTGTGAGAGTGAGATGCTGGGATACCGTAACTGTTGTACATGTTGCTGGGCTGCTACGAGCTGTGGTGCCTGACATTGAATAAAAAAAAATGAGGATCTGCCGGCCGTGGTCGTAAGTACGGGTGAACGTAAGTCGAGCAGGTCGAAAGTCGGATGTTACTTGTATATTGCGGTTGGATGACAGAGTATATCCGCTATTGTTATGTCTTCTTCTTGTCTCAGGCTCTGTGACAGATATCTATTGGGTAGTAACAGCAACACTGCCCCCCACAGTTTCCGGTGGTACTTCTTCTTCTGGTTCATATCCATTAGCTTTGTGCTGAAATATGGACAAATAAATGCAGAGCAGAGACAGAAGGGGCTCCGTCTGTATCTGGATATGCATAGAATAAACGGGCCTTTACCTTTCGAAAACAGCAAGGCAGTGCTCCTTTAGGATTCAGCCAATTGTCAGGACTAGATACTACTTTATAAACAGTGGCCTGTGATATAATTTCCACCAAGGGACTGTATTCTGGGGCCAGCTACTTCCTACAAATGTGTTGATTCTGGGCGTCTTTCACAGAGATCTCATCTTTGCCTTTGAGGTCACCTGCGGTCGGAAACATTTATTCAAAACATTGCCGCGTATCTGTTTGGGAATACAGTACACAGCGCCCACTTCCCTTTCTCCTCTGGCAGGGAGAACACGGCCGTTCGTGGGAAGAGGAAAGCAGATCTGACTCACAACCATGAGTTCAGTGAACAGATAGCGTCTATTATTTGGCACTTTTACACATTGTTGCTTCATAAGTCACCGCAGTTAAGGGGAGGGCGTTTGATTTAAACAATCACGGTGGAATATTTCTGACGTGAGCCATACAAACAATCACGACACAGCAGTGGAGGAAACAGTCAAATTCCATTTATGTGAGTGCTGGCACATCTGGGTGACAGGTGTAGGCCCAATTGTGTCAGAACTTTCTCCTCCATTTACTTCTTTAAAAGCCCACAAAAGTGGGGGTCAACTATTGTGTACTCTTGGATTAAAGGCGAGCGAGACATGAATGACCGATGCAGCCGAAAGGGCGTGCTTCAATGAGAGGTAGTGGGAGTCACAACTGTAACATGTCCAAGCCGTAACCTGTTCTCCGGCCCTCACTTTGAAACCAGATGAAGATCGGCTGTGGCCCTGAAGTCATTACACCTTCAAAGGTAATTAACACATGGCTTTTGTTAGGGCTTGATGAGGCCCAGGTTATGTAGGTACAGATGGGGCCGGGCGACAGATACCAACAGCAAGGTGTGCTTAGATCTGCTTTCATGTCAGGAGGAAGTGCTTGACCTCTGGCTCTCTTTTGACCTCAAAACTAGCCTGTCAACGCCACTTCCTTCGTGTAAAGATGAACATGTGGACGGAGAGGGTGGCGGAGGGGCGCGTGATGAGCGGGAGGACCCAG
This sequence comes from Synchiropus splendidus, assembly GCF_027744825.2. NCBI lineage: Eukaryota > Metazoa > Chordata > Actinopteri > Syngnathiformes > Callionymidae > Synchiropus > Synchiropus splendidus. The sequence continues at coordinate 7,400,319 of NC_071352.1, forward strand.
CTGGCATCGCTGCCCCGCAACACCTTTTGCCAGTTATGCTAATGCAAAGTTATATAAGATCAAAGGGTGGCTCTATCTGTTTTCACTGAAGCCTTTCCGAAGCGCTGCGTCGGTATGCAGATTGAAGTCGGTAAGGTGCTCACTGTTCTCTAATCATCAGCAGGTTGGAATCTTCCCTTTGTGAGCTCATTGTTTTGGACTGCTGTTTCCATGTTTGAAGACCGACACCTGTCGTTTTTAGCGTTAATGGGAGCTCGGTGTGAGGCTGGTCAGGCGCTTCAGACTGTCGATTGTTGGGAAATTTTCCATCTCGGGATCCATTGGGCAAATTGACTGTTTGTCCGTCTGTCTGTCTGCAGCGCCTGGAAATACGACTGGTGCTGAGGGAGTGCTACCATATTGGTAAGTCATGGTTTTATACATCAATTTAAATGCATGTTTTCGTATGTCTTTAGTAGTAGGATGGTAGTGGGGCCTGAAATGTCAGGCAAGCATGTGACCTGCTCTCATTGAGACATATATGTTTTTTATATGGAATGGTAAAAAGTTAAGTCACGTTGCTATTTAAGTGGACTTCAAAGCACACTGGGCTCCAATCACGTAAGCGTGGCGCCATCTGTGTTACATGTTGACACATTGGTTTTTCCATTGAAGCAGAAACACAGCGGGCAGCGAATCACGTAAAAGAAAGACGACGGCTGAGGTTAGGGTAAAGCCACCGGGTGGCGCTCCGTATATATAGGTATGTGTATATATATATATATATATATATATATATATATATATATCGAGCGTTATATCACTGTCTTCTCGCATCAGGAGAGAAGCATGTGGTGACATGAGATACTACTGTCACCCACCACCCCAACTGGCCATTCGAACCCCAACCCCTGCTGCAAAAAGGGAAACAATCAACTCCTTTGAGCCATATATGTGTCGGCATGCAACGCAGAAATGTTTTTATTAGAACTTATGTTTTTGTCAGCATTGGGTTGTTGGTTTGTCAACTGCATAACTAAAAAAAAAGAGGTTCAATTGTCATAAAAATGCCAGCATTAGTTATGAATGGATGTGTTCTTAAGTCACTTGTATTCCAGGCCCAGCAAACAAACAGAAAACCTTCAGTTGAACAGCATACAATGGAAGTGCAGCTGTGGTAGTTCGGTGACATTGCTAAGCTTTGTCGACTGGACCTTTGAGGACCAGTATCTTCTAGGTTATGCCACCATTGGAAAGATCTTCAGCAGAGAGTCGTGTTCTTCTGCGCCAATATCCAGGTCTATAGATCCCAACATTTTAAACGAATGATCTCAAACAGATATTTGGATCTATAGGTCAGTGGTGTGTCTGAGGAAAAAGTGTTTGATGGTGGCATTTTATTGTTCCAGAGGGTCAAGATCTTCAAAGCACTCCTTCTGATCTCTACGGGGCACCAGTGCAGCAGCTGTCGGAATACACTCAGCTTTGTGTTTTATACGAGAGAAGAGGTAGGTCAAGCCCACTCTCACAGAATGTTTTTACTAGGGGGTAGGCACTCAGTGGACACCATAATATTGTTGTTCTGCCCTTTTGAGCTGAAGAGCGGGGAGCGTGTGAATTCTGTCGAAAGGAATTGAACCAAAGAGACAGTTGGACGGATTTTGTGTTCTTGTTGCCAACACATGCAGATAGTTGTGTTCCTGAAGGATTACATTAGCTTTCAATGGACTGCTGTTAGTCAGTTGGTATTCCTGAATTTTTTTTCACAAATTATTATTGTTATCGTTGTTGTTAGTATTATTATTATTATCTGCATAAAAGTGACTCAATACTCAATCTTTGTTTACAATTTCATAAAACTGATGGATAGCATTTAAGCTAGATGGCACCTTAGCGACAGACCTACGCGAGTGTTGCACCGTTTGCAGCACACAAGGATAAACTCTTTGGTTCTTTAGTTCACAGTGCTTTTCTGCAGAACTCCAAAGCCATATCAGTGAACCCAGTAGCAGAGCAGGTTCAGCTCTCAAGCAAAACACTGTCACTTTGATCATCTGTTACTGGCTTTTGATCGTGGCGCATGATGACGTCTAATCGATTATGTAGAAAGGACAGGGAGGGTTTCGCCTCTGTATCATTTATCCCCTATTCTTTTTCGTCTTCTCGCTCCAGAAGAAGATTTTCCTGGCCCTTTCCTTTCTTCTTTTAAAACAAATAAAGACGTCAAACATCAAAGCCGCTCTCGGTTAATAGAAGAAGACCTCAAATATTTTCCATTATGTTTGACATGGTTTTGGGTTTCGCCAACCATAGGAATACCAATAACACAGTCGAAATTATGCCTTTTTCTGTTGTTGTTGTTGTTGCAGAGGTTAAGCAGACCAAACTTCACTCCCTCCTTTGATGTTGTTAGCTCCAATTTTTCAAAGATAGTCCCCCCCTCTTCTTCCACTTCTCTTTTGAGACACCAATACCCCCAGCTCATCTCAACAACTCTCTCTCTCTCTTTTTTACTGTCCCTTTTCAACCTCCTGACTATGATATCCAGAGTTCCTGGTTAAAACAACAATCTCTTAGAGGATCCGTTTCCCTTTGAAGTCAATGTCACTTTTTTTTTGTTGCTGTCTTGGACCAGAGCATTGACCCTTGACCTGAGGTGATTACTTCCGTAGCGCAGCCAACCAGAGATAACTGTAAATGCAGACCTTTGATATCCACTTGAGAGCAGGAGCTGGTGCCTGAAGGAAAGGATGCTGTGGGCCATATTTAGCCGCATCTGCTAACATGCTTCTCATAAGAACTAAGTTTAAATTGGCAAAAATACAAAGAAGCAATATTTACTTTGCAGTATTGTTGTCCAGTGTTGACATACCAAAAGAGTGTCCACATGAGTGTATGTTTGTTTCAAGGTAAAGCCGGGACTTGAACGTGCAGTTTGACCGACAACATCACCCTCCTGCTTCCATCCATCCATCGTCGTCCGCTTATCCGTTGCCGGGTCGCGGGGGCAGCAGCTTCAGGAGGTCACGCCAAACCCGCCTTCTCCCGACATCCACCAGCTCCGACTGGGGGATCCCGAGACGCTCCCAGGCCAGCGTAGAGATATAATCTCTCCACCTGGTCCTGGGTCGACCCCTCGGTCTCCTCCCAGCTGGACGTGTCTGGAACACCTCCAAAGGGAGGCGTCCAGAGGGCATCCCTTCTGCTTAGGTTATTACATTTAGGTGAAAAGAGGTTTGAAGTTGAGACGTAATTTGAGGCTTACAAAATGTACAGTACCAACAAAGAAACATTATTCTTAGCCATAAAAGGCAAGAACAAGCTAGCTATCTCAGAAATGTTCCAAGTGGTTGGGGTTAGGATGTTACTTATATACCATATGTGGCCATACCAAGTGACATGAAATTGGATTTCCAAAGCTGAACCTTAAGGACCCTTACCCCATCCACTCTTTTGGATGTGTTGGACCGTCCGGTGATGCGCTATCTATGGCGTCAGGCAGGGGTCTCCTATTAGTTTTGGGCAGAGAACAGAGAATAACCGAGACACAAGGGACTGGAATGGGTTCAAAATGGCTCAGTACCTCAGTCACCCTGGACTGGCTCAGAGTATAACCCCTGTTCCACCCCATTGAACCAAGGACCCAAGGAGACCCGAGACTGGCTGGAGAGAGTGGTTCCCATCTGACATGGGAATCCTTCGGTATTTCACCAGAAGGGCCCATGATCTAAGCGCAATGACAGTGCTACATGTGGAGCAGAGTTCATTCATAACAAGTCATTTTAGCGTTCTATGTTGTAGGTAAAGGTGTTTGGCTTTACATCACAGAGTTCTGCTGTAAAATCCAGGAGTACTTAAGTTGGTTTCATGTGCATACAGAGATAGCAACATTGTCAAGTGCCTTCAGATGAATTACGGATGGTGAATTACAAACCACGTACAAAGAAGCCTCAAAATATGTCACGTCAAGAGAAATGTATTTGTTTCCAGCAGTCATCCACAAGGAAGACTTACTTGGATTTTCTGATGGCGAGGAACAAAGAGTTCTGCCTCTTGAACCTACTACTCTTTTTCCGACCAGAGCCACTTGTTGAGGTCAATTGGAACCAGTGTGGAGGAAATCAAAGAGGAGTAGAAAGAGAGAGTTTAACATTCAACACATGCGTACATCAATGACTAGAGAGCAAACTGGGTCTGTTTTGTTATTCAGGGATTTTTTTTTCTCATAGATGCCTTTTTTTTCTGTTGAAGTTCTTTTATCTCTGAAGTAAGTATTTACTCAAAGTGACAGTCTATTTTCATCCGTGTCCAGATGGCTGAGTTAAACTCACGTCGACAGAAATGCATGGACAATATCCTTGTCACATGCACACAAACACAAACTAATGTAAATATTCCAGCCTTATTTGGTTTGATAGCAAGAGTGGATGATGATGTCCATGAATGTTAAGCTCCGATCAAAACGCCGGCCACATTATCAACATATAAAGTCATTTCTGGGGTCAGTGTTGACACCCTCAGATGGGATTTGATGTACAATTTAGTACGAGCAAATCACAAAGCCCGACGAAACTCCACCTCTATCTGGCTGTGTTATTTTGGCTCCTCTGAAGAGTTGCATGATGCTGCTCCGAAAGTCATGTGTGAGCTCAGAATAGTCGACATAAAGCCTTGTAATTTACAGAATGCTTTTGTCATCTTCAGCTCTAATTTCTCCGCCGGTGCCACATATAAAGAGCGGGATTCGAAAGAAGCTGTGGAATGGTAAAAAAAGAACCCAGAACAGCACACAGACTTTTTTAAACTGACCCTTGGTTGTGGGCCATGTGATAATGCAGTCATGTAGTTTGTTATTACACTCAAACAGTTTGTAAAAACACTTTATTTTTTCACGCTTCTTGGCGTCACATCAGGTGTCAGACGACGAAAGAGGATGCCGCCTGGTTTCAAGTGTTCAAACCAGGCTTTAATAATTGTCTTGAAATTCATTTCATCCCCCAAAATAAAGTACAACTCTTAACAAAACAGGTGACTGTCCTCCGTCCCATCCATATATTTCGTGAAAATGAATTATGGCTGGGCCATAGAGGGTCCACTGGCTAGGTGTATTGTTTAAATTTAGTCATCTGTGCGCTGTATTTTCAACATAAGCAAACATTTTATTAGATCAGCGATGCGGGTCTATGAAGGTGCTGAAGCTGCAGGCAAGCATGTGACCTGAAGCTGCTGTTTTGGCCAATGGAAGTCACGTGATCAGCTTTATGGAAGAGTAGAAAAAGTTGCTTCTTAAGTTTTGGGGACCAAATAGTTGCTGATTCTTCACTTCAATCAGGACAGGTTTTGAATTGAAGCATCCTTGTGACAATTGTCTTGAGTTTTGAAGCACGCTGTTTCAACCTGTTACCTCAGGAGGGAGCTGCAGCTGCTCAGGAATACAGTGTGGTTCAGTCATACTTCAGTCCTGTCACCTGTCCTAACCTTAGCTGTTGTTAAAAAAAATCTATTTAGAGATTTGGCTCAAGTTACACTGGCATTTTAGCTTCTTGAACTTGGCCGACCAACACTCTCTCACAGGATCATTTTCATTTCTGCCTTCTCAATGCGAGGCTAAAGGATGAAAGACCTGCGAAACCTCCCTTTCAAAGACAAGTTATTATTGTGATTTGCGAGTGGCATCTTGCGAAAATTAAGGACGGGCCTTTCTTCTTTTCTTTCTTCTTACATTAAACAGCAGCGTGTTGTCGGGCGTCTTTGAAATGTAAATAATTTGACCGCTCCCATGGCAACACCTACCATATAAACAGCAGCGGCCCTCCGCTGATATGAACTCCGGGCAGAGTCGGTCGGAGAGAAAGGGGGCAACTTGAGGAGAAGCCACTTCCTTTCAAGTTGTGGAAAAGTGATGAACTTCTCTTGTAGTTTATTGCTGGTGTGATTTTTAAAGCATCCCCCTTGCTCTTTGAAGTGAGCGTGGGCCTGTTTTTCCTCTGCGGTGGTGTCACCGTGTCACTGCTCGTCTGTTTCTTCTCTGCTATTCATGGAATCCTGCATCGATATTTAAATCCAGACTGAAGATACTTCGCTCATCGCCAGCTGGCCATTACTATACCGTCGCTAAAGTTGGATGGATCTTCTCATTATCATGTCTGGAGGCATTTATTCTGGATCTCCTCTCTTCAAAGCTAATGTTTTAAAGCATGGGAAATGGACAAGTTTAGATGTTTGGGTCAGAGTATCTCTGAAGCCGCTGCCTTTTTTTTGGTGGTGAATCCTGTTTGTGATATTTTAGGCCTGAAGCAAGTTCATTTAAGGCTAGCGCTTAGTGCAAGGGCAACCAGTCACAAGCGACTGAGTCTTCAAGGTGAGCAATGAAGGAACGCAGTCTGGTTATTTTACTTCAATATCATGTTAGCTGGGCTTCATGTGGAAGCCCACTAGGTAAAATAGCTATAAAGTCACCAGGAAAAGCAGCTATTTAAAGAAAAGAACTCCTCCTGCATTGGGACCCAAAGGCAACAGAAGACAGAAGCCATTACGGAGTGTCTTATTTTAATTTTAATTTAATTTTTTACATGGTGAGAACGGGCTTCCAATAGTTTCAATAAAAACAAAATCACACAATTTATAAAATAAAAAAAATAATCAAAATAATCTCTCAAATATTGCAAAACAGCTTCAGGCTTTCATGAAGATTTCTTTTAAATATTTTGAAATATATTGCGATGGAAACGCTCAATTTCATGCCAAAGGGCACGACAGATCTTCATATAAAGTTTGTCTGAGCTATCGCCTTGTATTCCAAAGTGTCAAAGTGTCACGATCGAAACACAACAAGATTTGTCCGTCCCCCAGATCTCATGAGACTTATGAGGCTCCTGCCCTGAAACTGCAAATGTACTGTGCTGAAATTTAGAAATAACACTTTAAGTTTGGGAAAAAACTTTCACGGAAACCCAGCAAAACACGGCAGTAATGTGATGGATGTTTAGGTCAGATTAGATGCCTTTATTCATCCCACGATGGAGGAAAGTGGGATTATGTGTGCAGTTTATTTTCATGGAGGGCCATGTCCAGACAGGTGTTTTCTCCACTCTCATCTTTTTTTCTGGTTAAATAAAGGTTGCAAATAAAAAATAAATTGCAGCACTTCCTTATACGACATGAAAAATATATAGAGAAGATGGGTTCAAGTCGCGGAGCTCCTCGGACAGCTCCTGATTCCGCTTCTGCGGCCCAGTCAGTTCAAACGTCCCCTGCGGTCACACACGTCAAATTGTTCTCCTGACGACCGGCTATTCCTTTATAATAGCTACTTAAGACACGGAGGGTTGTATTTTCCTCTGGGACATTATTTTTACTGACTGCCTTTTTATGATGTTGTTTCAGTTCGGAAATAGTCCACTCTCAGCTTAAAAATAGGCTCCAAGTGCTATTCTGAAAAGAGTTATATGCCGAGCGTATAAACAATTTTATTGGACAAATGTAATTTTGTGGGCAGAAATAAGCAGGACGACAAAAAGAAATGGACTATTTTGATTTCCTTCCAATAAATGTTTGGAATAGTAACAACCTCCGAGGCAGACAGCCTGTCACTTGTGTGGTGTTCTAGTCCGAGTGCTGATGACACTCACAGGTCGTCGACGTTTCATAACCTTACTGTCACAGTCCCACTCGGTTTGATGTCTCCAGTAATAAAGAGCTGTTTGAAGAAAAACCAGGAAGGTGCTCAAAGTGTCTGCCCTGTTCTTTGGCCAATGTTGGGCTCAAACCAGCTCAACTGAGGGTCAGATGCAGATTGGTGGGACAGTGAGGCCCACACAGGCCAGAGTGAGGCCGCGTCCCGCCTGTGCTCAGCGTGTTTGTGCAGCCAACATGCAGTCTGACCCCAGACCGTCAATAAAACAACATTTGACTGAGCGTCTGAGAACCGAAAACCCCATCCACTCCGCGGTGTGTTTGAAATGTTAACTTAAGAAAACAAGCTGGCTAATGGTATTGTATTTATATATTTTCTTTGGAAGCTTTGAAGTGTGAGCTTACGCTGCACGTCAGCTCCGGGGAAACTCCCGGAACACAACAGTCAATGTAAAGATATCCAACAAAGGGATGTCATGTGACAGTCAAAACAGAAAATTGCGTATAAGTACGCTAGAGGTTCAGGCTTGCCTGTCAAAGTATGCACAACTTTATTGGTTGGTATTTGTTGAAGTCTCACGAATAGATGGATGGATTGAAGGATGGACAGAATGATAGAAGGATGGATAGATGGATTGAAGGATGAAAAATTGATGGATGGAAGGAAGGAATGTAGGTAGGAATCAAGGAAGGAAAGATGGATGGAAGGAAGGAAAGTACAATGAATAGAAGTGAGAAAGGGTGAAAGGAAGGATGGAAGACAGGTATGTCGGGTGGATGGATGGAAGGAAGGCAGGATGGATGGAGGGAAGGATCGAAGGAAGGTAAGATGGATGAATGATGGGAAAGATATGACGAAGGATGGGTGGATAGATGGGTAGAAGAAACGTTGGATGGATGGAAGGAGGGAATTATCGATGGAAGAGAGGTAGGATGGGAGGAAGGATGGCTGGCTAGAGGGAAGGAAGGAAAGACGGGTGGATGGAAGGAAGGAAGGTACAATGGATGGATGGATGATGGAAGGGAGGAATGATGGATGGATGGATGGATGGATGGAATGAGGGAAGGATGGAAGGATGGAAGGAAAGAAGGTATGAAGGTGGGAAGGATGGATCGATTGATAGGAGGGAGGAATGATGGATGTCCTGATGGGTGGATGAAGGATGGATGGAGGGGCGCATGGAAGAGAGGAAGGATGGAAGGTAGGACAGATGGAATGGACAGAAATGGCTAGTTGAGTTGGTTTAAAATCAACACAAAAAAACCAACAACATCAGAAGGTCAGGCCCAGGGTTGAGCCATGGCTGCTACCTGCAGTAAGTTTCTGCTGAGGGAAAGCAGTTTTAGCTGGTGCATATTGTGGCATATCTGGTACTGGACTCACAAGCAAGGTAACAGCCACCACTCCCACGAGTCTCATCCTAACACAAACCGTTCTTTTTCATCCCCAGGAATGATTCCACTGAACATCCGACGCAAAAGTCCACTCCATTCTCCAGCCCCACCCCTCTCACTGTAGCCAGTATCAGACGTGGTGACTCTGAACGATCACTCAGCCCCTGCATTAAGAATCACTCAGTCCTGTTTTCATCAACTTACAATTAATCCAAAACTCAAACTCACGCTCCACATGCTGGAAAACCTCACTCACACTCTCAGTTTCTCCCTTCCTGATTGCTGCAACTCCCTCCTCTCTGGCATGTCTCAAAAATCACTTGCGCGCTCCAACTGGCCCAAAACCCAGCATCTAGAGCGTATTTTCAAACGTGACTAATAACACTTGAGTCTGGACGGCCATGGAGTCGGGACGTTGGCGACTGTATTGCTGATCCAAAGTCAAAGGGCGAATAATAAGACTTCGGTTTTGGCATTTTAGGGTCCATTCATTGTCATTCATTTATTGGTCTGTGGCGTCTATTCTTTTATCTAGTGTTTCGGTGCATCACAAATAATATTTATTACAGCCTCCACCGACGTGATACTGTGTGTTACGTTACTGTTCTATGGGGAGAATTCCGTTTAGACAGAGATCAAAGTCCAGATTATCTGCATGATTTCACACGGCAAGTTACATGAGAGGATGTTTTTGATCATGCTCATTCGCTCATGTCGAAGATGGTGTGCTCGCGAGCAGATACTTTTTTGTCTTTTGTGTTTGTTGTGTTTCCGCCTGTATGTATGTGTGTGGGCTGGAGGCTTGCTTGTGGTGTAGGCCTGTCTGTTGTGTAGGACATCTGTGGCTTGCGTGATGGGCTCTGTGGAGCGGCGCTGGAGTTAAACAGGCGCAGTCACGAGCACCACCAGACGCCATGAGCATCAGCGGCCTTGACTTCAGCTTCGCAGACACATGCATGTAAACAGACTTACTACATCGCTGCGCCGGAGAGCGAGGCAGCTTCAGTCGCGGCGGGAGAAATTCTTAGGAAGTGTTTCATAGAGGGATCGCATCATTACGATGCCCGAGTTGGCTGGAATCTCTTAAAGCTGCGAGTGAGCTGCTCCCAACTTTTCATCTTTATTGGCATTCCAGCGCATGTGATACATCCGAAACCGCACCATTTGTTTGTAAATGATGTGCACGGCTATCTTCAAAACCTTTGCACGCCAGCCACAATCCATTTTTATGTTTGGCCTGTTGCTTTACGCATCTTTACGGTCTGCCTTCGTGTGGCTCTCGATTTGTTTTAATGAAGGTTGTCAGCGTGTTTACGCTTCGGATCAAACTGAAACCAATCATTTGTTCTATCAACGGTTCATTTTAAGTTATGACCAAGACGACACGAGACCTGTGGAGAGGTCACTGATTTGTTTTCCTTGTGAGACATTGTGTTCTCCAGTTTTATGTCTTGGTTTTTAAACCACTGAGGGCAGAGCAGGATAATGCAAAACAGGGAGTTAACAAACCTGAGTGATGTTAAAAAGAGAGGAAAAACTTGTGGAGATCAAACGGTCCCTCTCTCCCCCCATTGTGTTTGATGTTTGTCTCTTTCCTTTGGGTTCTGCGGTGGGTTTTATGTCTTCAAACTAGACACTTCTTCAGCCACCTATTTTTCACAAATTTTTTGGTCTCGCTGCAGTCGAACTGTTGTGCCATGTACAGAGTTTAGACCAACTAGCTAATAAATAAAACACCCAAATACAATGCAAAATCTGAGATTGAACTGCGGGTGCACTGCAGTAAGATACATAGATGCATCAATAAGGAGCCTTTATTTCCAAACGCAACCTCAGCCCCAAAACCTCCTCTGAGTCTGATGTACCCAGGACACATTATCTTAAAGAGGGATGCCGATGACGCCTTCATCTGATTCAGCAAGATCCCGGGTGCAAATTAATCAACATCTTCTTGAAGAGTAGACTGTTCACTCTGGCCTTGGCCTATACTCCTGCAAATCGTTCCCCAGTGTTTGAGCTGGTTATTTATTTATCTCACTGCAATGATATTTTCCTTGATTTTATTGATTTATTTCTTTTAGTTTTATTTTGGAGGTTTTCTTCTGTTGACTTGGAACTTCCTCCCTTAACCTTCAGTTTCCTCCCTTGACTTTCGGCTTCGGTCCTTGAGTTTGTTCCTGTGCCCTTAACGCTGAGCTTCCTCCCTTAACTTTGAGCTTCCTGCTTCCTTCCTTATCTTTGAGCCTCCAACTTCCTCCCTTAACTTTGAGCTTCCTGCTTCCCCCCTTAATTATGAGCTTCCTACTTCCTCCCTTAACTTTGAGCTTCCTGCTACCTTCCTTATCTTTGAGCCTCCAACTTCCTTCCTTAACTTTGAGCTTCCTGCTTCCTTCCTTAACTTTGAGCTTCCTGCTTCCTCACTTAACTTTGAGCTTCCTACTTCCTCCCGTAACTTTGACCTTCCTACTTCCTCCTGTAACTTTGAGCCTCCTGCTTCCTCACTTAACTTTGAGCTTCCTGCTTCCTTCCTTATCTTTGAGCCTCCAACTTCCTTCCTTAACTTTGAGCTTCCTGCTTCCTCCCTTAACTTTGAGCTTCCTACTTCCTCCTGTAACTTTGAGCTTCCTACTTCCTCCGTTAACTTTGAGCTTCCTGCTTCCTTCCTTATCTTTGAGCCTCCAACTTCCTTCCTTAACTTTGAGCTTCCTGCTTCCTTCCTTAACTTTGAGTTTCCTACTTCCTTCCTTAACTTTGAGCCTCCTGCTTCCTCCCTTAACTTTGAGCTTCCTACTTCCTCCCTTAACTTTGAGCTTCCTACTTCTTCCTGTAACTTTGAGCCTCCTGCTTCCTCACTTAACTTTGAGCTTCCTGCTTCCTTTCTTATCTTTGAGCCTCCAACTTCCTTCCTTAACTTTGAGCTTCCTGCTTCCTCCCTTAACTTTGAGCTTCCTACTTCCTCCCGTAACTTTGAGCTTCCTACTTCCTCCTGTAACTTTGAGCCTCCTGCTTCCTCACTTAACTTTGAGCTTCCTGCTTCCTCCCGTAACTTTGAGCTTCCTGCTTCCTCCCGTAACTTTGAGCTTCATACTTCCTCCTGTAACTTTGAGCTTCCTGCTTCCTCCCTTAACTTTGAGCTTCCTACTTCCTCCCGTAACTTTGAGCCTCCTGCTTCCTCCCTTAACTTTGAGCTTCCTACTTCCTCCCGTAACTTTGAGCCTCCTGCTTCCTCCCTTAACTTTGAGCTTCCTGCTTCCTCCCTTAACTTTGAGCTTCCTACTTCCTCTCGTAACTTTGAGCTTCCTACTTCCCTTAGCATTGAGCTTGCTCCCTTTCATGCATTTCATGTATAGATATTCTCATTTTTAACCAGGTTGCATCCTTTTCCAGCTGAGAACCCTGGTCTCCAACTGTCTCTAGTATAAGAACAAGATTGGGATGAAGTCCCACTAAAGTGCATATGTTTCCAGCCATCTTCAGACATCTCCTGACAGCAACAACAACAGTGATGTCACGCAGCCATGTCGTGGTTGTGACGTACTGACTTGTCAGTGCTTAGGCAACATGGTAAATAGTTTGGAGACAGGGCTGCATTGTTTGGCTGTTTGAGAAGTGACATCTCGGTGGAAAGAATTCATGCTCGTGTTGACTGGTGCTGTTTTCCTTCGAGCATCTGATTTCAGCAACAAACCGCCAGAGCCGCACACAAACAGGCTGAGGTGCGCTTCATGGGAGGCCCGGCCGTCTTGGCAGGCGCCCGCCAGTCCATCGGAACGACCGGCCTTTTATGAGATTACATGAAAGCGCGGGAAATAACGACCAGCGTTTGATCATCAGAGAGCCAGCTGATTTACTGCTGAGCTCAGCACCTCAGCTCAGACCTGGCAGAACATCACCTGCCGGGGAGGAAGATGAGACCAACGTGGCCTTCGCCGCCTCTCCTTCTCTTTACGACGTCAGGTTTGTTGATCCATCCAGCGTCAGTGCCCTTCATCTTTCCCAGGAAGCCATTAGCTAACAGCTAACATGAAACAAAGACGCATTCTTGCCAAATAAACTTCCAATGTCTGGATCTGATTTCCCCGCATGATGTCATCGATCCTTCGATGAAGATGATGGGGAGTTATTTTGAGCTAATAGGTCTTGTTTTGTCTTTTATGGAGCAGGTGTAATCATATTAGTGGGATATAAACAACAAAGTGTGGGATCTCTTTGATCTTGTGGGGCCCTTCGGAAACAGTCTAAGAGGACCGTTACTTTTGGAGCATCAACCTAGCTCTTCAAATTCCTCGTAGAAAACTTTGGATTTGAAAAGAAACCACATGAGTCGACTTTTTACAAACTGTTTTAACAAAAGAATAAACTGCTTGAGATTGGGATCAAAGGTCTTACTGTAAATGGTGGGCTGGGTTGCCCCCGTTCTGCTATTAATTCCTGCACATTTGTTTTGTCTGGAACTACCAAGACGATTGCCGCATTCGCCGTGAAATTTTTATATGTCTATGTTTGTCTGTGGTATAGGATGAAAGGAAGATCCTCCTCAATTTACACCACTGGAAAGTAGACGAAGAAGAGACAGGGCCGCGTTTGAACTGCTGTCAACCAGTCAACTGAGGTGGTTTTGTTTTTATTGCAGACTTATTTTTGCGTTTCAGAGAGATGAGAATTACAGAAGGACGGCGTGTGTTTTTCTGTCCTGCTCCTTCTGTTTTCGTGTCATGGCAGGTGAAGTGATGGCTCTGTTGTCCATTTCCTGCAGTGAAATCAGCAGCAATTCTTAACTCATCGTCTGATTTACTTCCCCCTGTGATCTTCTGTCATGTTTGGCTCGAGTCTATTATGCCTAGCGACATCAATGAGTTGCCCTTTGCTCTACAGGAAACCAAAAGAAAACCTTTTTCAAGTATTTTACAAAGTGAAAATCTGATGACAGTAGTTGAGAGAGTGGACTGTAAAGCATTATCCGCGGTTTTGTGGTTCTATTCCTCAAAGTAGAGCTCCGGGGCGACTCGCGGAGATCAATCGCGACTCCGGCTTTGCTTCTAAGACTTTTCTGCGTTGACAATAATGCGGCAGCGGCGGAAAAAAAAAAATGACGGCAGAAAAATACTAATAGAAATGGCCTCCCGATTTTCCTGGAAGCTCTGATTCATTGGAGCCAATTGAAATACTTTTTGGGGTTTTTTTCCCCCTAGACATCGTGTCTTTCTCGTGATGACGGACGGCCAGAGACGACGTGTAATTCATAACAGAAATCGGTCATTTAAAATTACGCAGGTCTTTTTGAGGTTGTCAATCCTCCCTGGATGAGTTGAAAACTGGGTGGAGTTCATGAGCTCCGGCCCGATCCAACCTAGAACCAGCTCCCAGATAGAGATGAAAAGTTCAGCTGTTCTGCTGACATGTTTGTCCATTTGGACTCATCGGTTTCGGCTGAAGGTTTTATTTTATCGGTATGAGAGACACTGGTGTCTCGTCTCTGTCTATCAAAGGCATGAGAATAACCACAAGCCAAAGTCTCTGCCGTGGCCCTTTAACCTCCACCCTTTGCATCTCTGGCGGCCCTCGTGGCCGCGCAAGCCTGTTTATCTTCTGCGTTGTTTATGGGGCTGCCGTCGAGCATAAGAGCTAAATTTAGACCAGGCCTGTGATTATCAGGATGGTTTGAGAGTAGAACGCTTGTTTGCGTGTTGTTTATTTTCCCCTTTATTTGAGTCAAGCAAACCTCACTGCGTACAGTCACTGAGTGACTTGAGCTTATGAATACTGGCAATTGAGTGGAACCCATATCATTCACAAAAAAAGAAGAGTGTGTCAAAAGCATTTCAGCTCTGCTGTGAGGTCTTGGTTTGTAGCAGGGCATGTGGCCGGTCTTGGGTTTCTCTTTAGTCAGTGTGGGTGGTCCCTTGGGTGGGTGGGCGGGGGGGCTCTTTGATTATTCCGGAATAATCTTTCTATAACGCTCAATAGTATTCTGCTTAAGGCGAACACAAGTTTGGTGTGTTTGACATTTTCTAAACATATCTTCACTTCAGTGTGAAAAGTGTTTGATATTGGCCTTCAGAAGTCACCGTCAGGCCTCCAAATGTGAGTGTAACTGCACTTGTACTGTTGCAGTGCATTATGGGACCTGGTGGGCGTGATTTTCTCCAGCAGCCCGATGCTTTTGAATATATGTCGCATCCTTGAATTTGAGATACCTCTGCTATCTCTGTGTGGAGTTTGTATCGAGCCACTCCAGTTTCCTCCCATCGTCCAAAAACATTGCAGAGGTTCGTTGGTGACTTTAAACTGTCCATGGAGTGTACTGCATGCATGTGACTGTAGCACCATCAGCACCTTGCATCTTGGTATATATAGTCCTTTACTTGACCATCATTTTCAGTTGACTTTTTTTTACACATCTGATCCAAAATATCACCTGGGGATGGTCAATTTTTGGGGCGAGACTGTGTTGTTAGAGCCATTCCGTGCCAATGTTTCTTTCTCTCAACTGCAATTTTGGGAGGTGGCAAGCATTTTTCTGGAAAATGATGAGTCATGCCCGCCACCAGAGACTCTGAGATGATGTGTAGAAGTGAAGAAACATCGAAGGGAATCTTTGTTTCGATTAAGAATGTCGCAAATAGTTTTCTTCCATCTGGCTGAAAGAGACCACAAGGCTGATATATGATATAGAGTAAGGTTTGGGTGGAGGGAATGGAAGCCTGAGAAAAGATAGATGGCACTTTGGTTTTTAATAGGGACTATAAGATGAATATTCATATGTATGACCCCAGTACCGTCATGGCAGCCATGCCAATAGAGACGCACTGAGAAAGCTTCTGAAACGCCATCCATGTGTGTTGGATTTCTTTCACTTTAAGATGGTAATGGGGCTCACGGTAGTGTGTTCTTTGATCAGCCCTGTCTGGGGTCGGACTTGTTTATCTTGTTTATCTGACAATGGCCCCTTAATTGAGGATGGGGGTGCTCTCATTTGGCGCGAGCATGCCTTGATGTGGACCTCGACTGATAGCTGCGGGACACTGCAAAGTCGAGTCCAGGACTCCGTAATAGGCCGGGGTAAGAGAAAGACGATTGCAGATGTGGATCAAGGGCACTTCTGTCTCTTTTAACCTCTCATGTGACCCCAGTCCCCTCATCCGCTCCCAAAACATCCATTTGTCTTGGGTGAGAGCAGCCACTCCCTGGATTGACAGGTATGGATTCATCACACTCTTCAAGTGAGGTGTCGCCCCCTTGCTATATTTCATGGGCCTGATGTGAGCGAAGGGCCATGCTCCATCCCATCGCTTGCCTGGCTCGACCCCGAAATGAAAGCTTTCCTCTCCTGCGCCGCAGCTGGCTGACTGGAGCCTGTTTATTTGTGCGACAATGTAATCGGGGGGGGTCGCCTTTGCACCTTCCTCGCCGTCCCTTCTCTTCTCTTCTCTTCTCATCAGCGCCGCTCCTCTGTTTTTCCGATATTTCATTCTAAATTTTCCCTTTGAGCCTCGTCATTATCCAAATCCTTCTGCTGACCCTTGTTGACCCGCGGATTTGTTTGATGTGGCCCCAGCTCGAGGACGTTAAGTTGAAGGTTCATTGTTTAGAGGGGTATTTCCATGATTATGGTTGAAAATAAACCTTTCTTCCCTCCACCAAAGTGATTGCAGACCCCCCGATTTAGTGTGCCTCTGCGTCTGCCTTGCAATTGGGCGTCACTAATCTACCAGGACGTCCATTGATGTTGGCTGGCACACTTTCTCCTTTGGCAATTAAAAGCAACCCAGTGCGCCGTGAGGTAACATGCTAATAATTTGGAGTGTTGTGTTGTGGTTTCATTCACGAGATTCCTTCAGTAAAAAGACAACCTAAGTCAACAAGCTCACACATGTGGCAACAACATTTCCGTGCGTCAGTTATTTATCGGTGGGAGAACTCATTCAAAAATCACTCCACGGGCCTCTGCAGTACCGGTCTATAAAATAGTATTGAACATGAACATGAAATTACAATTCACGGTGGTATTTTCAACTAACCCAACACTTTCATCACATAAAAGTCAAAATGTGCAGTGAAAACAGTCCGCAACTGACCATTTTATATTTTTTGTTTCTATGTGCTAAACAAAAAAAAGTGAATGAATTATTACTTAGTTATTACAATGGTTATTACAATTATTATCTTTATTACTGCTTATAAAATGTGTCAAATTTTGATGCCTTGAGAGCTGAGTGTAGGTAACAGGCCAAAGTCTATAAGAATTAAATATCATGGTGCCGAAAGGATAAAGTGTAATATTGTCGTATGAAGTATCAAAACACATCAATTGTCCTACTTCATCTCCACTTCATGACACTGTATGAATGTAAATCCACTTTCCCATCTTCAATTCTTATATATTCATGAACCACTCAATGCAAAGAAAGCAACATTTTGGTGTGTTGAATTCGATTGGTGAGCCACTCGTCCTGATCCTTCTTCTCCAGGCAAAGTGGAGCCCAACTTTGTGGGCAGCTCCTTGTGAATGAGCTGTGATCTCAGCGACAACTATAAGCAGGATCCTCTGTATGTTCATTCACTGCGCTGGTGAGAGGTTCAAGCAGATGCTGAAAACCGATTCATTCCTTGTATGTAGCACCTCCTGAAAACCATGGTTTCCAGTTGACATATAGCTAAATCCATGCCAGCGTTATTGATCATGAATGCAAACGTCTTAACCAGGTTTCCTCAGCTGCTCTGAGAACAACAGGATCCTGCTCTTGGCGGAGAAATATCTTGTTTTTCAACTGGTGGTTTTTTCGAAAGCCGCAGTGTTTGATGTGGCCTCTCTTAAATCACACAACATGCTCTCCAAACATGGAGTACATTCATTCTTAGCCCGACGACTTCTGGACTCTCCCCCCATTTCTGTTTGTCGTTTCTGTTCTCCAGTTATTGTGCAACAATGCACCGAAACGGAGGGAAGCTGGGGAAGGTGGGGGGGGCAGTGGCCTTGATCTTGATGAAGCGATTTTGATCCGGCCAATCCAGCAATTAGGCTACTGAGAGAAGAGGGAACCTCTAATCCAGGACGGGACACATGTGTTCTTTGTAGTCCTAATGTCTCTCTTCCTCCACTGTCCACAGTGCTATCTGATGGGACACAGAGTGAGTATTAAAGCAATGCCTCAGATGGAAGTCTGCTATTACGATGGAGAGTCTTTTCTCTTTGAGGTTAAGGACTTTGAATTATAAGCTGCAGGCCCCGAGTCCTTGGCCTTCCCAGATCCTACTGAATACAGGGTTTGCTTGGCGCAGGCGGGCATCTTGGTGCCAGGCTCTGGAGTCACCGCCGGGTACTCCACGGGCACAAGACTCGCCGGAGCAGCGTGACTATACAGGACGCCCAAATAGGCAGGGATGAAAGGCATTTATCTCTCCCTGACCCACCCTCCCACCCCCCCCTCCCCTCCATCTGTCCTCTTCCCGTCCACGGTTTGACTGGCAGGTCAGAAGGTGGAGGACAAAACTAGAATAACCAGACTGGTTGTTAACATATCAGCTCTTGTTGGAGCTTCAAGGGCATCTGCTGAGATCAAAGTGAAGCATTCAGTCCAAGAGCATGACATTGTCTCGAAAAATAATCCATCAAGCCCCCGATTCAGCTGTCAGTGAATGAGGAAGTGGAAGGCTTTCACTGTCCCCTAATGGGCTTTGATGATCCAACACAAAGACAGCATCATAATGGTCTCATACAAAGTCGAATGTCGTTTTCTTCATTTGTTTATTGTTGTCATTAAGCCGAGAGCAACCCAGCCCACACCTTTGTGTATTCAGTAAATGATGACGGATGTCTGACAAACGAGAGCTCTCTTTCTCTTTTTTATTTCCTCCTGTACATGCTTGGTCTTTTCTCCACCCTGGGGGGCTTCGCTTCCATCCCCTCCAGGACTTCTTCTTTATATTTCAGTTTTGTTTTGTTTTTTGGGCACTCTGCATTTACACCCAGTGGTTCTTTGAAGTTGTTGCCTGGGTGCCGGCGGACAAAGAGCCTCGATCAGCTGGACTTAAGGATGTGGTGCCCGGGGGGTTAGGAGGGGGCGAAAGGAGAAAGGGATGAATAAAGAATCAAAGTGAGTGGAATGGGGCTTGAAGGCGGAGGACTCCATGTGAAACTGTGAACCATGTACTCTTCCTCAATACGGGCCTGGACTTTACAGTCGTCTTATTGTTGGCGTACACGTCTGTTTGTAGTCAAGCTTGTTGCGGTATACTCGCCTCACTGCGGGAAATTCGCGGCGTGAAAAGCTGCCGCCGTGGCTTTAAAAAGCTGAGCGAGAGTGCCGCGCAGCTCCGTGGCACTTTGCTTTCTGCTGACCAGGCTATGCTCAGTGAGTGACCCCCGCTCACGCCCCCACAATGGGGGGAGATGGTCTGTGTTCCTTCAGCGCATCAGATCCCCACAGGACCACTCTGGGCCAATGAATTGAAGGAGCAGCCTTTGGTGACGCCGACACAGTAGCCCTCTTCAGTCAGGACCTGTTCAAACCTGATGACGGCCCTTCAGCTCAGGCCATTGTTAAGTGATAAATTAAAGGTGTAGTGATGCAAAATACGCAGTCATTTACGATGCAATACATCTAAATATAAAGAGGTACTTGTTTCAAAAATGCTTGTCAGTGTGTCAAACTCAAGGCCCGGGGGCCAAAGCTAGCCCAAGGAATAGTTTTTAGTGGCTAAAAATGGAGTTTAATGCAGTTTTAAAGTAATTTAATGCATGTAAAGGTACCTAGCTTCTTTTAAGGAATTCAATGAAAGGTGGCTCTTTGCCACTATTGTGCTGTAAGAGAATTGTTGATGAATTTAGATGCTGTACAACGTGTGTTAGTGACTAGTTTGTTTAGCCTATGAGTTGCACTGTGTTCCCTCTGTGTTTGTGCTTATGGATTTGTGCCAAACGTCCAACTTTGATCCACTTATTCAGAATCAGAATCACTATATTCACTTTATTGCTTTTTGTTACAACCACAACAACTCCTGCTCAAAATAAAAAAGATAAAAGATAAAATAAAAATAACAGACGTAATAATATATACTAGTAAGCACAAATAAAAAGAACCATCTAAACAGTATTTACAGTGTATTTCTCACCATTTTACCATTTATCTTAGGTTATTGAGGCTGATCTAAAAAAGATTTTTTTTTTGAGAGTCTGGAGCTCTTAGCTTGGAGTGCTGCCCCCATGACCAGGCTCATGATGGGTGAAAAAAGAAGAGTGGCAGGTCAAAACCTGACTGTTTCAAAGGTCTCTCGATTGCAGAAAACATGCGGTCAAATATGAACTTGTCCGCTTCTTCAAAGCGAGCTGGAAACTGTCCGTAATCTGTTTACACTTTGGTGTCCTCGCCTAATCATTAGATCAAAGCTGAACGTTCCTGTCACTTGTTTAACTCCCGCCACACACGTTCATCAGCGTCGTGTTTAGTTCCGCGCCAGACTCGCTTCTCTGCGGATTCATCACGGAGGCACGAGCGTTTATTTATTTGCTTGTCAGCAGTCGCAAAACAGAGAGCGGGGACGCGTCGAGCAATTCCTTCAGCTCCGAACAGTCAGATGAATGAAAACTGTGTAAACAGTCTGTGAACCATCAATATGTGCTTCATTGAGGAGTGGGGGGTGGGGGAGCGGGAGGGGGGGCTCGACTGTAACATCTGTCCCATTGGAGAGTGATTAGAGTGAAGTTTGAGCAGCTCAGGAAACAGATGCGGTGCTTATCTTTATAGGGACAGGTTTCACCCAGCTGGGACAATATCGCCCGAAAAGCTTCTCCCGTGTGTTGTGGTAGCTCTTTGGAGTCACATCCAGCATAGATTACCATCAAATCGCAAAAACTGCCGACGGTGAGGACAGGTTGCTGAGATTTCTTCCGCCGGGACTTCAAACGCGGTGAAATAACAAAAGGCAGTCGGGCGATAAAACATAACTGTGTTTGTCTATAACTATTACCTCTTTTCTGAGGTTTCTGCTCTACAAAAGATCGTGACTGTGGTCTTCCAAGACGTTTATTCAGCTGCAGAGGAACAAGCCCTGCTTCCATTTCTGCGTCTGACCTTCCTTTTTGTGACAATATTTCTTCATAAATCGCTGAAGGAAGGAGATAGTTGCGGTTTAATAATCTCAGAAGTACATCACGTCCTCCACCTGGGACACTCGAGCAACACCCAAAACCATGAACTGCGTTGTGCTGCCTTTTTTCCCATGACCTCAGCAGTGAGGAAATTATTTTGGAAGCACGAGTTATGAAGTTTGCACCCCTCAGTACAAAAAGTGTTCAGCGAGTGGTTGTCTGTCTTTCTTGCAGTGCAGTGGGCAGATTGGTGGGTGAAAGTATTGCTAATACTTGAATAATTTGCTTTGAAAAGCTGCTGAAAAATGTCAATAAATCGACTTTATGAGACACAAAACACAATGGAATCACTAAAGCAAATGGACTTCCATGTGACTACGGAGACAAAATGTGTTGTTATTGTTCTGTCAACATTATTTCGGGGTTTCTCCAGTTTTGACAACGCTGGGGTACTGCACTGAATTCTTGATAAGGAACACAAAAATGGCTGAAGCGTTGTGCCCACTTCCTGGATTCCAACAAAAGTCCACTTTCTCAACGTCAATATTAATATATTGATGTTAAAAAAGTGGACTTTTGCGTCCTATACCGACGCCAAAGGCAGCCTTCCGTGTTGCATATTGACGCATCAGGTTTTCAATTGAAAACGCACTATTTTTGTTCTACTTATGTTCCCCCTCAAACGGCCAAACGTTTCAGTCCTGGTGACTTTTTGATGGCACCGTCACTAAGGAGGAGAGCCACGTAAGGACTTATTTTCAAAGTGGCAGGGGGGCTGGTGTATGCAGTAGCATGTCAGTCACACATTCCTCAGTGGGGATGGATTCCCTGCTTCTGTCTGTCGGACATAAAATTTGCATGTGTGATGATTCCTGTCTGTGAAATATTTGCTATGTACGATCAAGGCTCCAGAGCAGCGTCTAGAAAAACAAATCCATTGAGCCTTCGTAGCGGTGTCTTCAGGAAAGGCGGTTGCATGTCCCTCTCCCTCAAAGCCAAAAACACAGTTATTGTTCTCAGTTAAAACAGTGGCTCCATGAAGTCAGTAAGTGGCGCTGTGTGTCATAAATTCATTGTTCAGTTTTCAGAAATGGATGAACATCCTTCAGGTCGATGACTCGTAACATGGAAAAGTACAATAGGACCCCTTTAATGTTCAATAACTGACTATAAATGTAGTTATTTTGTGGCTTATTCTCATAGCTCCTGAACATTGTTGCCAAGAGTTGACAGCTGAAATGAGAGTGCAACCAGACGGTAGCTCAGCGGCCCAGGTTCCTGTGCCCGGGGTGGCGACTCCCCGGTGCTCTGGGTGAGCAGGATCAGAACAGTGTGGGGCGCTGGGGGGGTGGGACACCTGGTCTTTTCTCTTTGGGTGCTCAGACATGTCGCAGCCATTCTCCTAGACGAGGCCAGGATATTGCTCTTCCATTGATGTGCATCCTGAAGCTGGTTCAGGGCATCAATGCAACATTGATCAGCGCAACTGACGAATCACCTCTTATTTCCTCTCCGCTGGCCTCTTTTGGACCTGGTCTGGGTCATTAATTGAGATAAAAAGACTTGAAGAAGGGTGCAAAATACCTGACTCATCCCTCCTTTGTGAAACGTTTCCATATTAAGAGGATCTGAAGACCTTTACTGGGAGAAAGAGCCAAGCAAAGATTGCCAAGAAGCTTCAGTAAACACCATCAAAACGTGGACTGGAACTCACTTACCTTCTTGGTTCGCCAGCTACATGGGTTTTTAAGCCAGCCAGTCAGTTCCAGTGTGATTTGGTGGATTTTATAAAGATGCCTGCGAAAACTTTGAGCAGGCCACTCTCAAATTAACGGTTGTTTTTGCAGCAGTCCCTCTCCTTTTTTAATGATTGCTCCCAGTAAGTCGATCTCCTCTGCTGTTTTTGGAGCTGTTTTACCTTTTAAGTCCACAGTCGTATTGCTGCCTCCCTCTTGTCAGATTGGTTTGATGTTCCATTCAGAGTTCACTCATCTTGTCCCTTTGCTATTATGCATTTGGACTGAGATAGAACGGTGTGATTTAGAGGCATTTTATCCCAGGAGCCAACATTCCCCTGCTGTAGATACATCACCCGGGATGCAGAGTTTCTCAGCAGCGCTGGCTTATTCCTCGTCTGATCTTGAGACAGCCTGATAGATCTCTGTCCCGGTCGCACTTAGATTCAGTGAGTTTTTGGTTAGAATTTTCTGATACTCCCGTAGGTTACTTTGTTTCCACACCTCCTGACAATTTGAAGTCATCAGTTAAGCTCGGTATGTTTAGGGAGGAAACCGGAGCACCCTGAGGACACCCAGCTCTGGGAGAACATTCAACCTCCGGACTGACCCAAGATGACTCCAAACTCCCAGTCTCCTCCGTCGTCACCCTTGACATACCCCATACCTGTATCAGAGAGTGAGACCAGCTCTTTGAACCTCTAACACGAGGGATTTCCTCTTCACGTTTCCACAACACAGCAGACAGGAAGCTGTTAAAGACAAGGACCAACACTGCTTCCTGCCCTTTGACCGTTACATCCTGACCTCTCCTGCAATCTGACAGGAGCTCTTGTCTACATGAAAGCTGTTCTGTTGACTCACCGCCGCTAATTTAGAGGGGAGCCTCTGACTACTGTGCCGACAGACAGTCAACAGGTTGGACTGCAGTTGGGAACTTCACAGACTTGCGGTATCCTATCGCCTGTTCAGTAACTTTCCACAGTGGTGTCAGATGTTTAAAAAATGGGCTTGAACAACCTGCTACACGTTTGTCGACCAGTGCTAGTATATGGTTTATGAGCTCTCAATAATAATAATAATGGAGTCTTAGAGTATTAGTCTAATGCAGAGGTCTCATAATCTACCACATTTGAGTTTCAGTAGTTGTAAGACCTTCAACGTATATTGTCAGAGTGATGGATGGAAATCACTGTATCATGATGTTGAATCGATTATTATTATTATTATTATTCCCTGTGTTCTCCTCATATTTAGTCATTTACTCCTAGTTGATATATATATTTAAAAAAAAATTTTCTTTTTTTTCTTTTTAAAGTACCATGATGACAAACATTTGATTCATTTTTGTTTTTAAAATTATGTTTTAAATTAGCCTATTTATTTACAATGCAATTTTTAGTTGAGGGGAACTTTCATTTTTATTTTTCTTTAAATAAATTTATAAATCATTCATATGTTTTATTTCATCGTACCGTGTCTTATGGAATTGTAGTACAGAATTGTTTATACGTCATGCATGTTTTGAATGGCGAGGAGGTGCAAAAATAATTCATCTTTTATGACATTCATAACCTTGTTATAAATGTCCTAAATGACATTTATAATTCTTCCTAAACAAGGCTTTCGCTAGGTACTGGTTAAACTGAAATAGCTAGATTTGACCAGATATTTTGGTCCATAAAAATGTGCAGTCCGATCACTCAATGAAATTACTGAGGACGAACACAAAAATCCAGAAAAGTGAAGAGCAGCAGCCGACTGTTCGCCCACGAGCAGGAGCTGAAGGGTAAGTCCTTTAACCACACACTGTGCCAACTGCCATCAGCTGTAGAGATTTCGGTCATTACGAGCTCCTTTTCAAATATCATCGGCTCTTTCATCTACCCGAGCGCGTGACCTTCAGGTTCACAGCTTCTCCGAGCGTGACTGGCACATTTTGCGAAGGGTCTGGAGCGTATTTTTAAATCTCTGCCTTTGAAGCGACCTAAAAATAGAGCAGGCCTCCAGTCTTGTCCGGTCCAGTCCTTTGATGTCACCCGACCTCAACTGTATTTTATCTGCGAACCCTCCTGAAATGAATTGATCTGCTTCGTGTCGTCAAGTTTGTGCTGTGTTACGTAAGCGGATTAGCTTGTTGTTATTGGGAGCGTGGAGACCACTCGACCAAGAAGGGAGGTAGTACCCCAGAATAGATTTGGGTTGAAGGTGGTGTTGTTAATGTAGCCCAGACTCCAGAAATAACCCAACTCTCCCTAATTGTACATGCCTCCTGCTTCTTTTTACGTTTTTCAGCTGCATGCCAAGGTCCCTGACCTTATCATCCACCTCACTGGTTCCGGAAGAATCCTTTTCCGCCCCCTGCAGCCACCAAAGCCGCCGCCGATACACAAAACACAGCAGCAGACCATCTCCAGCCTGCGACTAACAGCCAAGCGCCACAACCAGTTAGGGGTGATCCCAGTGGTGCGACCAAGTGGCTCAAGCTGCCAGGTATGTTCTAATCATTCCCAGCATGGGCCCCGTGGCTTCTTAACAAAGCTTAGGCTGAGGATGCGAGGCCCCTCAGAGAGGCCCGGGGCCTCCAGGGAAAAGCCGCAAGTCACACAAGCGGAATCGACAGGGATGCTGCCCTTGAATTTGCATTCTTTGCTCACACGCAAGCCTTGACATGTGCACTAGCAGGTCTTATTTTTAAACAGGTCTGTCGCGCAAGGTGCAGCTACCGCTCACATCGCTCTCCTGACTGCTCTCTCTCCTGGCGCCTGTTTTCTTGTATCCTACATCTCATGGTTCAAGAGAGTGGCTGTTCACAGAGACTATAGAGGCTTGGAAAATTCAAGGAGACCCTAGACCTTTCGCTCAACTCAGATAGGAAAGACTTGTTTTGTTTTGTTCGTAATTTTCTCATAGAGATAGTACAAGTGGTGTCTGCCTAAGTCAGAGTGAGCATAGCGCGTAAGATGGATGGTTCGATTTGAAGAGACCCAAGTGCAAAATGGCTAAATAAAAGTGGCGGTTTCCGTACACGCAGACAATTTAATGACCTGATTTAGGACCTCTGACAGCACCTCTGAAATACAAGTTTGAGAAGTCGAATCTCTGATAGCTGCAGTGCCCTGGTAAGACCAAGATGGAACTTGGAAAAAAGTTCATCGCAGTGACCGACAGTTGATGATGAAGTTGTGTGGACAAGAAAAAAGCCGCCCAGAAAAGTGTTACCTTTAACATCAGCGTAAGGATGCACCAATACCATTTTTTTCCAAAACATGTTGCGCATGAGGACTAGCATTTGAATACTACAAAGTTACTTATGACTTGTTTTTTTTTCATATATACTGTTATTTGAACAACACTCCTCAGCATGTTTTTCTTGTACATGGGTGACGGTCAGAAGGTTCACTGCAGTACAAACACAAGTTTTACAAAACTTTAAAAAACTGTACAGTCATAAAGTGGTATCGGTTTCGTGGTATCAGTGGCCATTTTATGGGCATGAGTACTAAAGCCCGGTATACACCTTACATCCCTAGATCATACTGTGGCACAGCAAAGTGACCCCTAGTGATGCCATCGTCCACCAAATAATAACAGGGCTAAAAAGAGGGCTTTTGGACGTGAAGAAAACGTCGCCAGTGGGATGTTTCAACTTTTTAAAGCTGATTATACATGTGATGGTGGTGTTTCTGAAAGTTGTTTTTCTTTTGTATTGAAATTTCAACTGAAAAAAAGTCATTCAAAAGGTAGAGGCAGCGAGGTTTAATGACATCACCACACTGGCGCCAGCAACCGTCCATTTCCCTGCGAAACTGTGCTCAGATGTGAAAAATCAATTTGCATTTTCTCCTCCAAAAAACATACACACTTAATTTGCATTTATTAATCCAAGTGTACATGAAGACACAGAACACATGCAAAGACATTTAACAAGACTCCTAAAATCAAAATCAAATCCAGGCAAATGATTTTGACTCCATCTCACTCACGTAGTACATCTAGTGGTAAGATTTTATTTATAGAAATAATCATGAATAAAGGAATCAAAGACATCATGACGCTTTTCGATCCTCAAGTATCAAAATAAATAAAAATAGAAATAAAAAAGAACAGGGGGAGAAATGCACTTTCTGCCTCTTAATCCCAAGAATTCCGGGTCAGGGCAGGACTGAATCCAATCCTAGCTACTTTGGGCAACAGGATATCCTGGAAAGCTAGCCAGTGAAAAAAAAAAAAATCTCCTTAACGCTCACATTTCCTCTCACACATTTATACGCCGGCACTCAGACTGTTGCAATTACGACTTCAAGCTATGGGAATCATTTATACCCACATTGTAAAGTTTCACGCAGCACAACCAGTTCTGGAGGAAAATGAATGAGAACAATTGGGGCATCTGTTTGGTGCGGATGCTAGTAAAAAGAAAATTTTCAACACCTGTAAATTCCACACAGCTTCGTGGATAACTGCTCACAAACATACCACTGATGCAAATACTCCTCTCCTTACAGTAAAAGCTTCGTAGCATCAAAGTTATCGAAGGATAGCTGGAGTAAAATAAGACGTAAAGATGTTTTTTTTTACAAGGGTCATTTGTAAAAGTGAACCTTTTACGAGTCGCAAAAACTAATGAAGTTGTTCATTGCCTGCCTAGATTTTTCACAACCGACGTTCAAGTACGACTTTTCTGTTGCAGCGTTATGATCGCTTGTCATCGATGACATCCACATTTGGCGCGGAGAAGAAAGGAGCTTTGAGGTGGGGGAAAGTTGGAGCGCCGTGAAAAGATGTGTCATTCTGACAAGTAAAAAAAAAAAAAAAAAGTCTGGGATTAAGGAGCGAAATCTGACATAATCCTTAAATACCCTTTCAGAGACTCCCAAAACCAACAGTCTTGAGCCAAACATTAACGCTCAGTTTGCATTAAAATGAAAAATAACAAGGCGTTTTTTTCCCCCCAGATCTTAAAGAAAAGGACGACCTATAATTCCTTGTGTGACAGTTTTGAAACGAATGATATCAGGATTAGCAGGCAAGTTGGCACTGGTGGCACTGATGGCTACGATGAGACTTCTCAGGCAGCGGTGACGCCGCGGTTTGAAGTGTTAGCGCTGTCCAACCCCAGTGCAGCAGACGGACCAGCCCGAGTCTCCTGGGAAAAGCGTCTCACTTCGGAGCATCTCCAAAGCGTCTGGACTGGCTGTCGACACTCCCAGCCTTTAATGTGTGATCAAGAGGAGCTTTAACTCATTACTCTCATCGTGCCCCTCCCTGCTCTTGTCCTAAATGCTTTCATATGTTTAATAAGGCTGCCTTCACATGTCATTTGTTCCACTAGGATGCATCGGGAAATGTCCAAAGTAGAGTTCTATACAGTGGTGCTGGTGTCTTTATTCAACAGCTCAACATAAATGGATTTAATCCTCCACACAAATTCACTTATACATAATGGAACACACGTTCTCTTGTATCTATGAGACTGCACTTGAATTTTCACCAGAAATCTAGTTGACAATAATAATAACAATAATAATAATATCATGTTTTAACTTTATATTTTGAGGAAACTTTTGGTAATGACTACTCCACACCACAGAATATTTTTTCTAATGAATGTAACAAACTCGAAATGTATATTAATAATATACATTATGTAAAAAAAACATTCCGTTTAAAACAGTAAGTCTGAAAGAAATTATTAATTCATGAGGAAAATGTAGATTAACACCTAAATTAAACAGAGAACAACTGAAATTAGTTGGACATTTATATCCAAATACATTTTGTGATTACATATATTTGAATATGAAATAAACAGATGATAGTGTAGCATGACTTTAAATTAAAAGGTCAACTTAGATTCAAATTCTGAAGGCCCTATTATACTAGAATTACTAGTTAAAGCGACTTAGCTTTTATATATATATATATATATATATATATATATATATATATATATATATATATATATATCATTTACCTGATACTATGAGATAATTCTGTATTTAGAGGGGAAAAGGGTGCGTCACATTGTTTTACTTTAATAAAGACACCACTTTTAGGCTTGAACAGATGTAATGATATTCACAGACACTGTATTCAGTCAGTGCTTCTACGTTTGAGCTTTAGATACGTTTTTAAGATCATGTTGGGTAACTACCATCCCTCCAGAGAGGAAAGTTCCATACAGTAGCCACTTGTCAAGATTAGAGGGCGCGACTTCCCACTATCAAAGCCAGTAATTATCAACTTCACAAGTTATTGACGCGACAAAGAAAACGCTCCACTTGTCGTCATCTCGAGCTCCTCTGGAGGCCTGCGGCGGAAGGTCCCACCAGGGAAACACAAATCCAGCCCTGCCATTAAAGCCAGTGGGTCAAATTCCAGGTGCAGTGTCCTTGCGCACCTATCAGAGGCCGGACTCTTCACACCAAGTTGCTTCCAGATGTATCTGAGCAGTATTTGCACATGCAGTGAGTCACCCGAGAGCCACACCAATAAACAGTGTGAGGTGTTGGACTCCCTTTGCTGACTCATAATGGAGACACGTTGGTCAAGAACGGCGCTGGTGGAAAACCATTAGAGGGACAAAAGGTTACTAAACCTGACATTACAAACTCCTGGCTCGGGATTATAGGAGAACCACCGTCACTACTACTCGCCCCTTTTGTTTATTTACCTTCAGAATTACACCCTGCTCCTCTTGGACCGTGTTCCAATGTGTTTTGTTATGGTTCTTTTCAAACAGAAATTCTATGCGTGTGGTCCCCGGTGCTGTTTGGCTATCACACGCACACATCCGCGCACAAGCTCTCCCATTCAACTCTGTCCTGTGCCAGGGGTCCCCTTTGGCCTTCCCTCCACCTCTAACTAAACATCGCAGGACAGCAAAAGGGAACTTCAAAGTGGCCGGAGGGGGTACTTCTTTTTTTCCTGGCACTTGTCATCATCTAAGGGACCGGCTGCTCCCCTTATTACTCTAATTGCTTCCAACTGCTCTCGGAGTCTTTGATGGAGGCGCCATGGAGCATGCTGGAAGCACCTGTTGTTCCACAGAGGAGCACAGGTGGGCTTCTTAGGAACTGGCTTGCATGCCGCCATCAAAACACATCATATCAAGAGAGTTGGAAGCCATACAGGAACTCTTCAGAGATCTTCAATGAGCGTGGAGATATAAGCAACGCACGCATCTCAACAGTGTAGGGACCATACTGAGGAAAAAAAAACAAAACAAGTAGCTCTCTGGCGCTATCTATTGGCGATAACCCGGTAGTGACCATGAAATTCCACATCAACAGAAGTTGGACTTAAGACGTTTAATAGGAAAACATACGTTATCAAAAAGAGAAAATGGAAGTGACATACACTCGCTGGCAATGCTGCTCCCTAAAAGTCCAAGAGCTGCAACAACAACAAAAAAGAACAAGAGAGACATTCAAATTAGAGAGCAGACAGTGTTTTTGTAAGTCACCATAAATACGCATTTTTTATGAATAACTAACTAAAATAAATAAAGATTGAATTGATTTCATAAATCTTCACCTTGTCAATTAGAAGTGCAAACTTTATAATAAAGTGGTACCTCGGTTTTCGAACATCCCGAAATTTGAACAAATCGGAGTTCGAACAAAAATTTCGAGATTTTTTTGCTTTGGATTTCGAACGAAAATTCAGAACTCCAAAGCCCCCCAAAAAGCCGGAAAAAAACATAACGTGCGCGGACCGATCAGCTGATCCACGACACGCTTTGTTATTGTGTATAACGCAGCCTCTGTATGCAGACGTGTCCCGTTAGCTACATTTACTGACTGTTTTTTCTTCATATTGAGGTCTAAAACCTTTCCTGTCTCCGCACTGGACCGTGGTAGAGTGTCACAGGGGAGGTGCTCGCTCTCACTCCAGGGTTTGATGTCCTGTTGTGGGCTGGAGCTGGGACAGGGATGAGGCGAGTCTGGGACAGAGCGTGACTTGGTTTATGACTTTGTCACAGCCAAACTGCACAGAAGCGCACATTCAGAGCTGGACACGCACCGGGCACCTCTTCACTTCTGGAGAGACGTCACTCACTCGGCAACCCCTCCCACATGCAGCGGCCACACACATAGAGGAACAGCGCACCTG
Organism: Synchiropus splendidus; assembly: GCF_027744825.2. Lineage (NCBI taxonomy): Eukaryota > Metazoa > Chordata > Actinopteri > Syngnathiformes > Callionymidae > Synchiropus > Synchiropus splendidus. The sequence continues at coordinate 7,431,273 of NC_071352.1, forward strand.
CAGCAGACACTCTACATTCACTCCTACAAAAGCCTATTTTAAGGCTTGGAACGCATTATTTCTTTTCCCATTCATTGTAATGGGAACAAATGATTCCGATTTCGAACAAATCACTTCTCGAACGGCCATCTGGAACGGATTGTGGTCGAGAACCGAGGTACCACTGTACAACAATTTTGGTTCTCAATACTAACATCTAGCATTTTATTTACTAAATTATTGCAAAACAGACACCTCAAAGAAGCTGTCACTCACCAGTTGCGGCAGGATCTTTTCAAAATGTTCAATGTTAACTTCATCACAGTCCTCAGATTCAGCTTGTTTCAGCGACCGCACAGCAGCTTCTGGAAATGTCATTTAACTGCGTCAAAATAAGATGGATCCTCTCACTAAATAAGGGTTGGAGACAAGTATGTTCTGACCTTGAACAAATATTTTAAGCATCTCAGCCGTGAGGAGCACAGCCTCACCACCGACTGCAAGATGAGTTTCGAGTTAGACTCAAACAAACTGTGTTGTCATTACTGTGGAACTCACCCCTCGTCTGGTCCTCCCTGAAAAACGTGGTTAGAAGTTTGGCTACTGTCTCCTGTCAGAGAAATGAAACTAAGTCCATGAGAATAATTTACATCGTCTGCAGCGTTCGAATAAATCAGTTTATGCAACTTGAGTTCAACAGCACTCATTTGTAATCGTGTACATTTAACTTTCATGAATTTCAATTCAACGCGACGTTATTGTAGTTGTTTATATTGAGAGAGAAAGCACCTCTTATCACGACAGAATATAAATTCGGCCAGTGCGAACGAAAACAATCGCTACGTTTAACGAGCTTTACTCGTTATACAAACCTACAATAAACAGTCACCAGCAGCCACAACATTCACGTTCAAGAACGACTTTAATGTTCTAATTTACCTTCTTAAATTTTATGTCTTCGTCCGTGGCGGCCATTTTTATTTTCTTGTCGCTGTTGTGAGAGAAACTTGCCGCTCGACGCTGTGATTGGGTAAGAGAGAATGACGTCACGCGCAACGCAGACTTTTTTTAATCATTATTTTATTTTTATTCTTTTTAGTCAAGACATTTCCCGTACTTTCCTATATGTATCGAGCAGTTTTTAACTTCATTATTTTTTTTTTAATTTTCTTGTATTAATGTGATGTGTGTGCTATGTTTTCTATATGGCTCTGTACTGTCTTTTTATCTTTTTTTTTTTATTTAATTTAAATTAATTCTTGTTTTTAAAAGTGTTTCCCCATTACTTTTACTGTGTGTTTAAGTGTTCGGTATTCTCTTTTTCTGTTTTTTTTTTTTTTATTCAATTCACTTATGTTGGAATTCTACATATTACTTATTTTATAAATTAAATAAGTAAGCGTCTTATAAAGGTCGCACTATACCCAGATATCCTACGGAAATCAATCAACTCCTATTTATTTTATTGGAAGGGAAAAACAATCTAAATTAAATGAGAGACTCTTTAAACAAAAACTTCACTTTTTTAATCCACAATATCATCAAGCCACTGAGCATCTTCAAGTATGTATCCCAAGGAGATGGACCGTCGTGGTTGAGGTCTTGCAGATGAGGCTTTAACATTGAGCAGTAAGTCCGCATCACTATCAGTCTGAAAAGGAACACGCCAGTTTAATTCACAAGTCTGGTCCAAATCCCTCCCAGTGGAGACTCACCTTTGGACTGACAACTCGCCTGACTAGGACTTCAGTGCCTCCGATGATGTGAGGACCGGCCCAGTCAGCTCTGTCTGCCTCATCGCTGGTGGCAAATCTCAAATATGCCATGGATTTCTGCTCCCCTGGGTTTCTCCACACCTGGAAATGAAACAGTTTAACAATTAAAAAAAAAACTCAAAGAACTCACCGTTCACTAGCAGTACCTTGCATCCTGTGATGGAGCCCCACTCTTTAAAATACACCTGGAGGTAGCCTTCATTTAAACAAGGGTTCAGCTCTTTGACAATCAGTCCATGTTCCTGTAACATCATGAATGATAACTGAAATTAGAACCAGACCTTTTTTCAATGACAGTGTTCAAAGCTTCCATTTACCAGGTGGTAGTTTTCTTCCAGTCGATCAATAAGTAATTTAGGCATAAAAATATAGGCTCTCTTTTGGGATGCTGTCGTCTTGACGCCTCCTAAAAATGAATCCAAAGACATGGGAACGGACTGTGATGCGGACAAACTCTCAGTCAGATGCTAGGATTTGAAAAGACAGAAGACCTACCTGAAGACATGCTTCACCAACCACTGCAGAGGAGACAAACAGATGCCGGGGCAGAGTCAGATGCTACTTATAGTGTCCGATCATGACGTGCTCTGCTCACCGTCCCCTTGATGGACTTTTCTGCGAAATCGGGTGGAACAAGACAGACCACTTCAGCAGGTTGTATAGCAAGATTTTGAAGAATTTTTGAGATTCTTAGATCAAAGACCGACTTTATATTTAAATCAGAAACTTTGCGACGTGTCATTCATCTGTTATAATGCTGTAAAACAGTGGAATTCCCTGGCATGAAGATTATTAAGGTCATATCTTAAAATTGGTACATTACATTTGCTTAGCTGTGTTTTAACCCTGAGGACGTTGAATGTGAGGCAGGTGTTGATCGCAAATGTTGCTGTTGGAATTTGCAGAATTTGTTTTTGTGGAAAGATCTAATGCAAATGTCAGTGCTTGTTGCGCTGATGACATAATGATGGGTTTCTGTCTGTCTGTACATTAGGCAACTCACTGGTCTCCAGCGAGTCTGTCTGAGTCAGACAGCTGACTGATTTTTAGAGAGCAACGCGGCACGAATCATCTTTTATGTTAACAATAAAAAAAAAAGTTATTTGCCTTTCAATATTACGATCCAATTGTTAAAGCCAGTTGCCACAAGCTAAAACAGAAGATATTTTGAAGATGAATTGTGTGTTTAAATGACTAAAAATAACTAGCATACATTTCTTGAATTACATTAACAAAGGGGCAAAAGCATGTGTTATTGCTCATGAAAACCTTTTGTCCTTAGACAGCAGTATTTCATTTTTTTCAGAATCCGATCAACAAAAAGAGAATAACATAAAAATAAACAGTAATAATAAATATAACTACAACAACAACAATGGATGCTCACGAATTGATCACTCTGACTCATCATTTCTAACCGAGAAATGATGGGGTTAATATCATTTCATATAAAAGAAGAGAGTGTACCATATATGTTTTTGCTTCATTGTGTTGTTTCAGATCTCAGATCACATCTTTAAATGCTACACAATATCTTTCAGTGTCATTGTTGATACTGATATTGAGCATTTCATTTACAACCCTCCCGATTTACAGAGCATCAGTTACTCTGTGGTGCTTCGTGTGTTGTCGCATTATTTTTTGTGACTTCACTGAGACAACCTGACGATCCTGGTCTTCAACATCCCTCCACCTGTAACTAACTCTTAGTTATAACTGGGAGACAAAGAATTAGTGTCACTCAAGATACATGACTGTTCAGAGTCTCGATAGAGAGCAAATTCCGTTCCTCTGACATCCAACTTGAAATAGCTTGTCAGTGCTGTCATGGACCTAAAGGTCTCTATTGTTGTCGTCCCTCAGCATATTGCGGCCCAGGGTTGGCTCAATAGCACGTTTTCACATCCAATACGGATTTACGCACTTGGGGATCGGTTGATAACAACCCCATAACTTCTACTTGTCACTTATAAAGTTGTTCATAATGTTTATGGATGTCAACTGCTTAACACCTAAAAACATCTTGCAGGCTTCATTGAAACGTCAAGCTTTTACCATCACCAATGAAAGTGAAAAATTGAGGATATACCGAAATAGGTAAAGAAACAAAACAAAAATACCTGCCTTGTTTGAGGCACTAACATAAAATCATAATGATATTAAGGCATGTCATGCAAAGAGAAATGAAAGATGTTTGTTCTGAAGATCCAGTCATTTCGTGTGTTGGATAACTGATCCTTAAAAATACATGTTGCACATTTTTTCTTACATATGTATTAGAATAAGAATTGCATCAATTGATTAAAAAAATATATATTTGTATCCCGAATTCTTCTATTATATTCCATCTATCACTTTTTCTGATGGGACTCAATTTTATATTTAGTGTTAAAATCGAGTTTACTTACTGATACCAGAAACTCCAGAAATATTTTATTTTATTTTATTTCAAAACACTTTCCTAGTTGATGGGTTCCCCACTTCTGATTCTGATGGAAAGCAACGGAAAATATGCTCTTCTAAAAGGCTCGTGCTGGGAACCTTTTTTTCTATTTTTGGTCGAATCGTTGCCATACGACAACACATGAGTAAACAGTGACCTCTAGTGGTTGTATGTGTGAACTAGCAGTTCAGTCATTCAATTGTTGCCATGTATGGTAAGACTCGCTGAATCCGGGCAAAAGAAACGAGTTCAAAGAGTACACTTTGAACTCTGTCGTAAAACAAAATTCAATTCAGATAGCTAAAATCAACTTTGAAGTAAAAATATATTGTATTTTTGTCAAAAATTTGAACAGAAAGTCATTTTTCTGCAACTTAAATGGTCATTGAACACAACAGTGCGCTAAATACAGCGTGACAGATCTGAGTCACTCTGTTGACGATGGGCCTTTGAACACATCACGGGGGCGGGGCTTCCAGAAGTTTTCAGGAAGGATTGTTTTGACAAAGCGAAACTTTTCGCTCTTCACTTTCTGTTTTTTTTATCTGAAGTTTTTGTTTGATAGTCACCAAAGATGCAAGCCAGCGCTTACGGGGCCTCGCTTGCCGGTGGAGCTTTTGACACCGAAAGTTTTGTGAAACAGCCGCAGACCATTCTGCGCTTCCTCAGTTGGGTGAGTAGCCGGAACACTGTTAGCGCACAAAAGTACCAGCTGTTAACGCTCCAAACCGACATGGCAGTCCTTCAGACATTCGCTGTCGACCCGGTGAAAATTATTTAACAAAGGGTAATGTGGCCTCCAAGTATCAAATGAAGACACTGTAAACAACTCTGTCAAATGGTGATTTTGCGGTGGAACCAGATGACAGAAGCTAGTGGCGGTTAGCATATCCGGTGCAATGTCACTAAACCAACAAACTTCAACAGTTGTTTAATCCTTCTTTTTACTAACTTTGCTTAGTCCTGTCAAATAATCTTCAATAACATCTGTCTACTTGTTTTCATCATTACTGAAATATTGTGTATAAACTTCCTGTTACTCAAATAAAGTGGCAAATTAGATTAAGATTGTAATAGTAATGTGAATTGTTTTCATTAATATTTACATATCTACACGTAGATCTGACATTCCCTCCATTAAAATATAGATTTATTTGAACAGCTCTTGTCTTCAAGTGTAAAAAACTGTATTTGTATTCTAGAGAGTATTATCGAAACAATAACAATTATTTTGACCCAAATTGCATACTCAGAAGGTGTTTTTCTCTGTCATTGTGTAACTAAATGGTCATAAAATATAATAACTTGTCAACACTTCTGAATCACCTTTGCCCCGTTGAGGTTATTTTTGTTCATTCAGATTTGAGTTTTTGCCTTTGAAAGAGTAAAGATGAAGTTTGACTAAATTAGCGGAAGTAAGATACTGAATGACTGAAAAGGAAAGACACTTTCCGTTAGTGGTGAATCATGTACTCTCATGCATTTCTATTTTAGTTTGCTGCTCTTTCAGATGAGGTATTTTGTTCGCTGTGAATGGCTAAGGAAAGTATATATTTTTTCCACAAATAACTGACCAAACTTCACTTGTCGTTTTCAGATATTTTCCATTGTGGTTTTTGCAACCATCACGGCGGAAGGCTACGTTAACCCTAATACTGAGAGTGACCTTGTTTGCATGTTCAATGGTAACAACAGTGCCTGTAGCTATGGCGTGGCGGTCGGAGTCCTCGCCTTCTTGGCCTGTGTTCTGTTCCTCCTACTGGATGCCTACCTTCCTCAAATCAGCAATGCTAAAGAGCGAAAGTACATCGTAACAGCCGACTTGGGTGTCTCAGGTAGGCGGCTTTGTCCTCCTGTTAAGCTTCTTGACAATGACGGAAAAAAACTCTTCTGCTCGCAGGTGTTTGGACTTTTCTGTGGTTCGTCTGCTTCTGCGTTCTGACCAACCAGTGGAACAGAACGGCAGACTCCACCGCCATTCCTGCTGATGCTGCCCGGGCTGTTATTGCCTTCTCCTTCTTCTCCACTTTTTCATGGGTGAGTTTCTGCGTCCAAATAAAAGAACATTAATTGTCAAGTATTTTCATGAATTTATATTTTATTTTAAGTGCATCCATGGTTTGTGGAGATAGTTTTTCGACTCACTCCCCTTATAGAATATCATTATGTGCTAACACTTCATTCCCTAAGCCGGAATTGTGTATCTCGTCTGCTGAATTGCTGGCTGAAAAATGATCCGTATGACTCCCAAAATGGAATCATTTGTTCCTAGTACCGTGTCACGCGTGTCTGAAAATTCCATCCAAATCCGTCAGTAACTTTTCAAGTTATTTTACTCACAGACAAACAAACCAGCCTCCTTGGCAGAAATTAAGTAAAGCTTGTGACTGGAGACCTTCTACATGCAGAACTTAAGATCTCAACAATTGAAAAACTTAACCAGGCAGTAGATTTTAGTAAATATAAAAATAGGCTGCTTGTCATCTCTTAACCTTAGTACCTCTAAAGCTTAGCGTATTCTTCAGGAAGTGATTTAAATGGCAAGTTTCAGACTGACTACACACTTCCTCCCTCCCTCCTCAGGGGCTGCTGACCTACCTGGCGTATTCGCGCTACAGTCAAGGCATCAGCGACTTTGACCTGGAGTACAAAGACCCGGCGCCTGGCCCAGCTGCTCCGTACCCACCAGACCAGTTCCCCGGAGCCCCTTCTAGTTACCAGCAGTCTCCATTCTCCCAAAACCAGGAGCAGCCTGGGGAGTACCAACCGCCCACTTACTGACCCAAGTGACTTTCAAGCCCCGTGCCAAACCCCGTGGACCCTTCTCTCCGCTCCAGGTTTCCCCCTGCTGGAGGCGTTTGCTCAACCTGTGTGCACTGACGTGTTCTGGAGATGTTTTGCTTCGCTTTTCTGATCGCAGCGAGTGGCGGGTGAAGAGTCTTGTTTCTCTGTGATTGTCAGAGAAGATAGCAGTTCCATTTTTTTTTTTTTTTTTTTTTTGGGCGTTCCGTTGCTTCCTCATGTGACTGAGGTCAGCACGTTCAGAAAGAATGAGGAAAGTTCTGATCAGAAGTTTTAAGCCTCTTAGTTTTCAGATTTAATCAATCGTCACACATTGTTTGACTTGCCAGGAACAAAGATGACACTTGCTTCCTCACTCACTTCTATGAACAGGGTTCCTCCTGAAGCCACTGGTGGACGTGCTGCTGCAGACGGTCCAGAGTCTTAGTGTATATACCCATGTTATATGTGTCAATTGGCATTTCAGGTATTGCAGAAGTTACTCTTTGTTCATATATTTAATCTTTCTAATGTCCCCAATATCTACTGTAAAGTTTATTCTGTAAACTTCAGAAGCGACTCGTGTGCACTGAGATGATTGTGTTGCCAATGAACTCCTTTAATTATGTTTTATTTGAGGGTCTTCTGACAGGAATGCAATACCTCTGTTGAATGTGCCTTTATTCCTTTATTTAAGTAGACATTCCTGTGACCTCGAGAACATTGTGACACATACAATACGTTAAACTTTCTGTTCAGGTACACGACAATCAAGCCACTTATTTTTTTCTTCTCTTTTCTTGCGCCGTTTGAATTCTGTAGCTTCTCATTCCTCAAAGTGCTGTTTGCGGTATTGTGTGCCACACAATGTTGGTCAAATAAAAGCTGGTTAAGCCTCTGACTTGGATCCTTCTCACAGCACCCGGCAGGATCGTGTGCCGGCACCTGCTCCCTCGATAAATATTTGAATGACAAAGTCAATATGTGCAAGGTGCTGGAACTGCTCTCCCGACCCCACTGCCCTGGATCACTGGGAGAGAAAAGCAGGAAATACTTCTGATGTTCCCTTTGTAATCTTGCTGGAAGCTTCAATGAAACATTCAAGATTATCCGTCAACTTGAAATGTTTTGTAATAGACAAGTTTAGCTTGCTCGTGTTGCTATAAGTTGCCCTTAAATATAACTTTCTTTAGCAGTAGGGGGCAGTGGTGAGCTGAATTTGTTCACCTAGGGAGACTGACAAGATTTTATGAGAAGTTATTTGATGAATGTTACTACTACCACTTTTTGAATATTAAAACACAGAATTATAACTATAATTATAACTATTCTTTAAAGCTGTTTTCAAATCTATATACGAAGCAAAGACGCGTTATTGTTGACTTTCCCCACTGTGGGTCTAACAAAGGCCATGTAATCTAATCTAATTATAAAGCATGTTTTGTTTCATCAAAAATAATGCTCAATGTTGCTGAAAAAAATACCTGTTAACATAACCTCTTAACATCTTTATTGGTTTATATATATATATATATATATATATATATATATATATATATATATATATATATATATATATATATATATATATATATATATATATACAGGTTACAGGTTATGTATTTGAGTTATGAATAATGTATAATGTATTTAGCATGTGGCATTAAAATATTTAAATAAATATAACTTTATATATTTTTGTAGTTGTTTCCTGAATTTCCGCCATATTCCTCTGAACAGTCGTGTTCATTTGAATGAATGTAAATATTAACGATTGTCTTGTCCACGATTTACACGACTGCTTCAAGTTCAGTAAAAAGGCTTTTACTGTGTTTACATAATTGTAATGTAAACCGGTTCAAAGTAGTGAAACGCCTATTTCAGACGTGGTTACTGATATTTCCGCCAGCCCCTGAAGGCAGCATGGACTGCGCACGTCGATGCCTGCGTGACGTCACCAGATCCAGGAAGTAATGGAGGCTCGTCTTGACGGTGGACGTCGGTGAAGGAAGCTCCACAGCGATGGCATCTCAACTGCAGCCAGGAACAGGCGAGTGATGTAACGTTGGTGTAACACGGCGAGAGGAACCTTTAATGTGTTCGGTGAGTAGACTGCAAACCTCCAAGCGCAAAGAGTTTTTGTTTGGTTTGTGCTTGTAGTTGTGGCTCTCCTGAGCCTGTTGTACACACACAAGCCATTCATGATCCAGCTTTTGAATGTGAGGAAAAGAAAAGTAAATGAACTTCAATGCGTTTTTCACAGTCGTTATTTGTATTTTTAGCAGCTGGTTCCACATCTGTTCCAACGCTATAGAAGTTGGCCTTCCAGCAAACTATTTATGAGCCTCCTTGTTGAAGAGCTATTTATGATGGTGCCATCATCTGAGAGCAGATAGCATCTGGGAGTGAAGCTTTGCTGTCATGTGGCAAACTCAAGAGCAGACTCCCCTTTGAAGACGCCACACAGCTCTCTGAACCTAATTCGCTTCTGATGTTAAAAGACATCATTTAGTCCTTTTATTATCAGTGCTCAAGTGCCAAAGTACAAACCGTAAAATACGTCTGGGAGCGCTATCTTTCGCTGTGTGCCGAAGATACACCATCATTTCTCACTGTTTCTTTTAAAAGGACTGGCAAAAATCAATCTGGTTATGATGAAAAATGAGCTCTAAACTTTAATCCAAAATTCAGATTTTTTAGGGGGTGACTCCAGTTGGCTTTATCGTCTTTACTGTAAGACATTTCGCCTGAAACATTGATCAATAGGTGGGATTGAGACTGCGATTGTGCAGCTGGAAAGCACTCCTGGTTCTCCTGAAAATGCCTCAGGAAAAGGATCCAGATGTCCTCTGTTGAGGTGTGTTCTAGTAAAACCGACCTCTGTAGTATCAAGGGTCATTTGTTGTCACTATGAATGGCGTGCGTCACTGCGGTTGGGCATTGTGTAGTCGGTCAATGTTTCTCCAGACTCGTGAATGACACAACCTCTGCCATGTATTTACCGCCGTCTCGCTTTGGCCCTTTGGACTCCACATAATCCCGCCGGTCTAGTTAAAGTCCAGCACCATTCTGATTATCCTTAGTCATTGTTGTGAGGCAAACAACCTGCACAAATCACTACGAAGGAGCAAGTTTAAAATCGATCTGATGCCTCGCGATCAGCTGTCCAACAGGAGGAAGCGCAGGGGTGAGTTTTCACTGGCAGGTTGTGTTGCTCTACATCAAGTCTCTCTTGTTTGAGCGCAGTTCTGTGGCTATAATGGACTGCTGTTTGGCTCAGGGCCTCCATATGAATGAGTCTTTCAGCTCCTGAGAGGAACATGGCTGCGTTTAAGCTGCTAAGGTTTAGATGTCTCAGGAATTCTGCTTCAGTTAGATTACACACATTTCTCTACTCTGCTGAGAGTGGTGGGGGAACCTCCACACACTGAGAGCAGCAGGCGGCTTGATGTTTTGGTCAGAGTTCCGTCTGTGCAGCTGCGAGAGTCACACTGCTTCTGCAGACTGCTACAAGTTTGGATCTTCTAAAGCTGGTTCTGATCATTTTTTTAGCTGGAAACATAATATTTTATTTATTTACTTATTTTTAACTGCCTGAGCAATTGACCTTTGTATGCTGTTAATATATTAGTGATTTATTAAAGTGACTGTAGGGATCCTCTTCTTGACAGGATTATTGCAAAGGTGTGTCTGTGTGTGTATAAGTCAACAGGATTGTCTGCTCGTGCAAGTCATGCTTCCTAGTCACAATTTGTGTAGAAGGGTTATATCACTCTGAGCAACGTTTAGATTGACAGAGTACTGTATTTAAAAGAGGCAATATACAAATAAAGCTTGTAAACTCACAAGGAAATATTGAGGCAGATTGGTTTATGGTGAAGAGGAGAACAGTACGTATAAGTAATCCTCTTACATAATATCAATACATCATCTCTTGATGTTGATATTATCTTCTTTTTTTTGAAAATGGAAATTTTCATTTCATCAAAAATTCCGTGCGGTAGATGGCGCCAAAGAGCTTCTCAGCTGCGTGTCACCGTGGCATATCCTGTTTGCAAGTGTGTGCATACAACGACTGTCCTTTAAATTTTGACTGTTACTTTATGTGTGATTTTTGTTGTGTCGTAATAAGTCACAGTATTGTGGTATCGCGATATTGTCGTATCTTTCCAATATGCACCGCGACAGTAGCTGAGGATGGTCACCATTAATCTGGATAAACCTCTATGTTTTAGTGCGTTCATACAAACACACATACTAACAATAGTATATTGACAAATAACTGCTGACAATGACAGAAAATAGTTACTAGGAGTTATTTAAAAGTGTGTCATTACACAACACAAGGCGTAGTTGGTTGCCAAGAAATGTTATTGATGAATACAGAACCAAAAAGTGTTTTGATGGAAAAGTTCTAAAGCTCTTTTTTTCATGTCTTCTGGCTAGTCGTCTGTGCTAATGTAGATCATTGCATCACAATAAAACATGTTGGATATAATTATAAACCTTGTAATTGTGTGGTTACACTTCCACATCAAGGTATTCTAACTGGTTTGGCCATGGGTTGGGAGTGTAAGAAAGCGGTTTCCTCCTTCCTCTTTTTTCTGCACAGAAGATTTTAGTTGGACAAAAAGGTTTTGATCCAGTTTACAGTCACTACCGTGTTATTACAGAAGCAAAAGGTTTCTCTGGGTCTCACACTCACTGGTGACACATAATCCGTAACTGTGGGTGACACCTGTGCATTTCCTGATTTACCTGCTTTGGCACACACACACACACACACACACACACACACACTCTCACACTCACACTAATGTCTCCGCCCACGACTGACATGAAGAGGCTGCCGTCCCGGATTTTCACACTAAGTTCCGTCTCTTTGTCACTGTGGATGTTATTTGTACACTGGAGTCAAGATTTGTTTCAGATTTGACGGCATTGGGAATGAAGAAAAACTAGAAATGAAGAGGAAGTACGTAGGGCTTTCTTTTTCTCGCTGAACTGGTTCTGTTAGGCTCCTTTTATGAAATCATTTTTGCTATTTGAAGAACTGCTTAACTTATCTTTGGCTCTCTGTTTGTTCAAAAGGGATTCTTTCCTGGAGGTTTTCTGATTCCTACGTTTTTTTTTTTTTTCTGTAGGTAACTCCAGACCCCCGTCCTCCATGCCTTCACCTCCGGCGTCCTCTGATTCGGAGAAGAATGAGTCTATGAAAAACCTGCGCATCTCTGTCGGCGGCCTCCCCATGCTGGCGTCCATGGGCAACACGACCGACCCACGTTTCCGCCTCAAGTGGAAGCCCATCGTGGCTATTGTCGTCTCGGTAGCTTTGGTCCTGCTCCTCATGCACCTGAGCTCTGGCTCCCGCTCCTACGGCTGGCAATACCACAAGGCGGTTCACCACGCCTCGCCGCAAGACGAGCGCCGTTACAACGACACCTACCCGCTCAGTCCGCCTGAGCGCACGCCGCACGGAACCCGCTACCGCATAGCCGTCATCGCCGACTTGGACACCAACTCAGCCAGTGAGAAGAAGCTGACCTGGTTCAGCTACATGAAACGCGGGCATGTTTTAGTGTCCCAGAGTGGTGACAAGGTGGCAGTGGAGTGGGATGCAGACAAGGTGGTGCTGGAAAGCCACCTGGCAGAGAAGGGTCGAGGAATGGAGCTCTCGGAGCTGGTGGTCTTCAACGGGAAGCTTTACACCGTCGATGACAGAACCGGCGTCGTCTACCAGGTCGATGGGGACAAGGCCGTGCCCTGGGTCATCCTGACTGATGGAGATGGCAGCGTTTCCAAAGGTGTGACTTTCATTTGTGTGTGATCATGACATTTGCTCAGCAGTGCAATATGTACTTTGTTTCAATGCACATTTTTTTGCATACAAGTAAAAAAAATATAAATGACGAAAGGCAACACATTTAATTATTTCCTCAATACTGTTGCTGCTTATTGTAGCTAAACAAATATAAATAATCATAAATTAAATACATATTTTACTTGGACTGATACTCTGCAAACAAGCAACAATTCAGCAACAAAATCTTACTAAAATTGAAATTTCATTTCTCTCATTATTAATTTAAATAGAACATTTTATGAAAGCAATTGTTAATTAAAAGTAAAATATATATAAATGTTTTAATTTAAATTTATATGTGTGTGTGTTGATAGAAATGTGTTATTATTATGTATTGATAGAAAACAATGAATAAAAATTACAATATTATTTTTATTCATATATTTTCTAAGAATACAATGTCTATCCTGTTTTAAACAATCCATAATTTCTCATTTTAAAAAGGTCATGACGTTTTTGTTGAGCACAAAAAATATGATGTTGAGCACAAAATATAATACATATTTACTGTATTTAAATTTCTCTTTTTAATTAAAACTGTATACTTTCATTTAACATTTATTTTAATATTACATTTTTCAGTAAATATATTTCTGAAACTAATAAATGTTTGCAAATATCAGCTAATGACTGTTAATATTTATTGAAATAAGACTGTCAAATTATAAATTTTTAAAATCTATTTATAGTAATGTCCTATTTTGGTGAGTATCATTGCTCTCATTCCACCATCACTGGAATTTGTTGAAGTAACCGAATCCATCCAATCCAGAGTAGCGTTTCAGTTGTTGGTTTGTGTTTCACAGGTTTCAAAGCTGAGTGGTTGGCGGTGAAGGACGAGCATCTCTATGTTGGGGGTCTGGGTAAGGAGTGGACCACCACTGAGGGAGTGTTTGTCAACAACAACCCAGAGTGGGTGAAGGTCGTAGGCTTCAGAGGGGATGTTCAACACAAGAATTGGGTTCCTCACTACCAAGCACTGAAGTCCGCCGCGGGAATCAAGCCTCCAGGTGAGGATGAGCTCAGCCGTAGCTGCTACTGTACCTGACACTGAGGTCACATCTCCGCAGGGTACCTCATTCACGAGTCAGCGGCATGGAGCGACACGCTGCAGCGCTGGTTCTTCCTCCCTCGTCGAGCGAGCATGGAGCGCTACGAGGAAGTGGCCGACGAACGGCGGGGCACAAACCTCGCCCTCACCTCCTCCGCTGACTTTAAAGACATCAAGGTGAGCCGAATCGGCTCTCTGAACCCCACGCACGGATTCTCCTCTTTCAAGTTTGTCCCCAACACGGACGACCAGATCATCCTGGCGCTCAAGTCGGAGGAAGACGCGGGGAAAATCGCCACCTATATTCTGGCCTTCACACTCGACGGACGGATTATCCTCCCGGAGACCAAGATCGGAGATGTGAAGTACGAAGGTTTGGAGTTTATATAGCTGGACTGGTCTTTTGAGCCTGGAGTTTACACTCATGTCGCTGTCTCTCCACTGGCCGACAAGACTCCATCCATGACTGGATCATGCTCCCAACAGAGGAGACTTTTAAGGAACAAGCTTTGCCATAACAAACATGGCCGTCCACAGACTCTTAGCCTGTCGTAATGAATGTACAAGAATTTACAAAACTGTGATATTGCTTTTCAACCGTTTTCCTCACACATACCGAAAGCTCTCCATGTTCTCCCTCCACAGAGCGTAATTCTGTCAACAATTTGGTTCAACTTGAAAAACACTGTACACATTGTTATATGGTTCTGTGAGTAAAGAAATTGTATTTCTACTTTTAACGGTTTGTATCTCTGAAAAAAAGACTTGGCTGCACCCACCTGAAGTTGGGAAGAGCCAAAGGTGAGGGACAACAGGATGTTCTTCCTTGGTACAAGAAAGTTAATTTAACGGAAACAGAAGTAAAATGATCTACGTTCCCACCCTCACCTATGGTCACGAGCTTTGGGTAGTGAAAGGATGAGATCGCGGATACAAGCGGCTGAGATGAGTTTCCTCTGCAGGGTGACTGGACGCACCCTTAGAGATAGGGTGAGGAGTTCGGTCATCCGGGAGGAGCTCGGGGTGGAGCCGCTGCTCCTCCACATCGAGAGGAACCAGCTGAGGTGGCTCGGGCGTCTGAACTGGATGCCCCCTGGACGCCTCCCTGGGGAGGTGTTCCGGGCATGTCCTACTGGGAGGAAACCCTAGGGAAGACCCAGGAGAGACTATGTCTCCGGTCTGGCCTGGGAACGCCTCGGGATCCCCCGGGAAGAGCTGGAGGAGGTTTGTGCAGATCGGGAAGTTTGGGCTTCCTTGCTCAGAATGCTGCCTCCGCGACCTTACTCCGGATAAGCGGCAGAAGAAGGTGAAGGTGAAGAAGTAAAATGAAACTTGAAAATCAGATGGATCCATGCGGTACTGGATTATTGTCAGTACTTGTCTGAATAAATATGACAGGAAGTGGGCTTTTTTTTGTCAGTGCAAACGAAAGTATGAAACGGATTTCTGCTGGATTGCTCAAGTGAACCTTTGGAACGGGGTTCAACCCAAAGAGCTGGCAGGTAGTGTACAAAACGTTCTCGATTATATCATGTTTCAGGCATTATTCATTGAAGTTGCCGTTAATAGGGTAGTTTCGGAAGCTCGGCGCTGGCAGCAGGAGAAAATCCCTGTGGATCAGAACCACATTGACAGCTTTCTGGCCGAGCAAGACGGGCGCAGCAGCGAGAGACCAGGCGGCTGATGTTAGAGTCAGGGCCGAGGCCGACACTCGACAAGGCCGAGATTTTTCAGCGTTGCTTATCGGCCAGATATGAACGTTTTGTTACACGCCATTTTGCGCTCTCGACTGTAGACAACGAGCAGTTTCCACACGTCAATAAAAAAAAACACTCGCGGAGATCGAGGTATGCGTCTACTTTTACGACTTTTTAAAATAAAACATGGAAAATACAGGCGAAGAGAAAATGGTGAGAAGCACTTCGTAACGTAGCTTGGAACTATTCCCTCAACTTTATTCTCAGGAGAACGCGTTTCCCTTCCACAGCTTGTTCAACTCGTTTTATATTGACGCGGAGTGACCTCCAGTGACAGATGCGCGTCACTGCATCAACATAACAGTGGGTGGACAGTGGTGATGTTCGACTCCACTCATTTCCTTTCCGATCCGATACTGAGTAATATTCAGGCTGGTGCCGGCGATACCAATACGATATTAGCTATCATGCTATATATATATATATATATATATATATATATATATATATATATATAGTTGAAGTTTGATTGAAAATAATACAATACTTGGTTGCTAAACTTGTGTTTTATTCATCTTTTCTAGTTCATTTTTCACAAAGGCTGTTTTACTGTCATTACACTGTATAATTTAAAAGATCTTCCAACCGCGTGTCAGACAGGATCTCAATAGTTTAGTTACTTTTCTTCGTGTTCCTGTTAAGAATATTCATTACCTCAAAATACTTTAGTATCGAAAGTATCGATATTTTGGTTTCAGAATCGATTTTAGAGAATCAAGATCCGGTATCAATATTTCAGGATCGATCCGCACATCACTAGTGTACAGTATTTTCCACCACGCAGTAGTGAAGACTCCGCTGCGTGGTTTAAGAAAGCGAGTTTTTGTCCACGGCGTCATATCTACTGTCCGACTTATTTACGATTCAATCTCTGCGAGTGTTTCATGAAGGCAACAGGCGAGTGCAGAAGAGGTCAGTCAGTTACCATGCTACTAGAGTGTCATTACTGCTTAAATAAAATAATAACATAAAATTTTAAAAAATGAATAGAATAATTTATTTTACATTTCAAGTTTGTTTTATTATATTTTTCAATACATGGTGGGTTTTTGCTGATTTAATTCATTTAATTTCAGTGAATTTTCCCAGCTTTATTTAGCATGACACTGTTCATTATTAATGAGGCAACAACGAATGATAAACTAACAAATACACTCACCCGTGTTTATTTTGAAGTTGTGATTATAACATTTTCCTTTTTAAAAAAAATAAATTATTTCTCATATTAACGTCATTTTGTCGTTCACATATTCAAACTATAAGAATTTCCTGTTTTTGTTTAACTACAATTCCTGTTTATTTTCCTGCTGTACATATATTTCAGCCATAAAAAAATAGATGATGTCTGGAGGAATAGTTCCTGGTCTGTGGCTGCTGCTGCTTCCTCTCCAAGTCACCGCGCATCTGTTCCCCATGCTTGGTGAGCAGAAAGTGCCTCATCAGGGCTTCTGTTTTGTTGCAACCTCTTCATCTGAGGTGGAATGTTTCAGACAATCCTCTGGAGGTGATGGACGGTGACGTCAGGCTCGTGGGCTCCGGCAAAGCCTCCGAGGGCCGAGTGGAGATCTACCATGACGGACAGTGGGGGACGGTGTGTGACGACGGCTGGGACATGGCCGACGCTCAGGTTGTGTGTCGCCAGCTCAACTTCCCCGGAGCCAAATTTGTTTTCAATCGTAACAACTTCAAAAAAGGTGCGGATTGAGCCGCTTCTTTTGACCACCAGAAGGTGCTTCAGTCTGACAAATGCATCCTCTTGGTTTGTACAGCTACTGGACCTATCTGGCTGGATGAGGTCAAATGTGAAGGCTCGGAACACAATCTGATCTCTTGTGGGCGGAAGGAGTGGGGTGTGACCGACTGTACCCACAAAGAGGATGCAGCCATCGCCTGTGAAGGTAATGGACACAGATGATTTTGTGTTGAAAATGTTGGATTTATTTTGTTGACATCTTTCTAATCTGATACCTTCGCAACCTGTCCAGGGCAGCGCTTCTTACAGGCCCTTATTTCTGGTTTTGTCATTGACCTTCAAGTGCATTGTTTTTAATTGCAGTGAATGGAAACCTGAACGAAACTTCGCGCTGGCTGGATCACAGCATCCAGTTATCCAGCGACCTCGGCGAGCTCTTCGACAGCAGGGCCCTGTGCGACCTACAGATCGTGGTCCAAAGTCCTACCGCGGTCAGGAGTGCGGACGGCTCCTTTGAGATGGTCTCTGAAACCATCTGTGCCCACAAGTCCATCCTGTGGAAGTACCCGGCCTTCAGGTTGGCGGACGGAGAGAGCGAAATCGCTGTCAACGTCAGCCATTCCTGCCAACCCTACTTCACTGCTTTCATCAGGTAGGAAGACCTGCAGGCTTGATATTCATGTCTCCAACATGTCTCCAGTTTTCAGGACGCCTCATGATCCCACTCAGAAACCACAACAACTTTTAGTATCTTTTTGTGTCCTAAACATTTTGCATGTTCAACCTTCTCCTGTCTTTTGGATGATGCTCTTCCGCTGCAGGTAGAGGGCGCTTATTTCACAAAGAACAAGCTGAATGTATTCAGCCGACTGGCTGAGCAGAGTCGGTGGACCATGGCTTATGCTTTAATCAGTCCGCAGTCAAACCAATGAAAGGAATGGAAGAGGTGTTTGAGAGCCTAATTTGGGGTAGTAATGTGTTAGCTGTGTAGAATTTCCATTTCTAATAATGAGACTATTGTATTGTGAACGAAGTGTTATGATGTGTATCATGTCATGACCTAAGCAATGCGATACATATCGTAACCTAAGCATCGTGATGCGAAACGCATCGTGACATAAGCATTGTGATATGTATCGTATCGTGACCGCAGCGTTGTGATGCATATCGCATCGTGACCTAAGCATCGTGATAAATATCACATCACGACCTAAGCATCATGATGTGTATCGTATTACGACCTAAGCATCATGTGTATCGTATCGTGACCGAAGCATCGTGATGTATATAGCATCACGACCTTACGCATCATGATGTGTATCGTATCGTGACCTAAGCATCGTGACACGTATCGTATTGTGAGATAAGCATCATGATGTGTATCATATTGTGACCCAAGCATCGTGGTGCGTATCGTATCGTGACCTCAGCATCGTGACACTTATCGTATTGTGACATAAGCATCATGATGTGTATCATATTGTGACCTAAGCATCATGAAGTGTATTGTATTGTGACCCAAGCATCGTGATATGTATCGTATCGTGAGGTTGTTTCCGATATTGGACGTTTAATTGAATGAATGACTCCCATGTGTTTTAGGTACCTCTACACCGGCAAAGTGGAGGTGAACTACTCCTCAGCGCAGTGCTTCCACTGGATCGCGTCTAAATTTCACGTGAAATCATTGCTGGAGTCGAGCAGTCTTTTCGCCGGACTTCTGACTGAGGACAGCTCATTTCACAGCCAGGTGGCCCTGTATAGTTACGCAGTAGAAACCAGCGACTTGGTTCTTCAGGAGAACTGCCTTCAATATCTGGCCTGGAACATCGAGAACTTGGCCAATTCCTCAGCTTGGCCCACTCTTTCCCTGGAGGTCATCAAGTCTCTCCTGCTGCGCTCAGACCTGGTCCTGAATAATGAGTATTCTCTTCTTCAGTCAGTGGAGAGGTGGATTCTCGCCAGCAACTCCTCTCTGGAAAGCCAGGCCGACCTCTTGAGTCACATTCGCTTCCCGATGATCCCAGTCGAGATGCTCTACAAGCTGGAGTTTAACAACACGGTTTATGAGACACACAAAGATGTCTATCGTAGCAAAATCCTGAAGGCCTTGCTTTTCCATGTCCTGCCCATCACTACTCTCGAGAGTCACCCAGACTTCAATAAAAATGATGTCGATTACCACTTCAGGATCTACACTGAACGCCCATGGAGCAGAGAGGTGCGTCTCGGACAGGGCATCAACTATAACTACTATGATGGTAGCTACAGAGGCAGTTACTCTGATAGTTTGATCTGTCCAGCTCACAGCCCCACGGTCTTGAAGAAAGACCTGATGAGATGGAGCGTTTACGTCTTCACCGAAGTGTATCATTGTTCAAACTACGGCTTCAACTGTGACTCCGTCCCTGTGGCGGTGTTCACACCTCAAAACACAAACCACAAAATTGTCTACCACAACCGGCTCCTGGTGTACTGTGAATCCAAGTTCCTGTCACACATTCAGGAGTTCAAAGACGGCCTGGCTTACTGGTCCCATACCAGCACCATGTCCTACCCCTGTCCCACCAAACAGTTCTCCTTTCGCTTTGTGGTGCGGCCACTGTATGTCTGACCGCACGGCAGCGCCACTTCTTTATCCAGCTTGAATCAACATTTTGCTTCAGAATGTACAACTTAAATCAGTTCTAAGAGCTTGCTGTCTTTTCATTTCTATATCAGAAAATGATTTCCATGCTACTGATGATTTTACATCTGTCGCTGAAAATAAACTGAGAGCACATTCCCTTGCCTCTTTTCATTCATCAAACTCTGTTCACTCCCATAATGAAATGAATTTCAATTTATCATGGCGGCAACTCCGTGTCCTGGAACCTTTTCTATGTTTCAATGCATCCTCCCCTCAAGCACTATGGTGTCCAAAAACATGATGCGATTGACTGATGTCTCTACACTGTTCGAAGGTGAGTGTGATGATCTAAACCATGTAGGAATAGCCACTGAAGTTGCTGGAATAGGCTCCAGCTGCCATCATGTGTTCTGGGGAAAAAGAAAACAGTCACGCTTAAAGAAACACACACTGTAGAATGAAACAGAAAAGGGATTTTGCATGTTTTTAAAAGACGCATAAAATGCAACGAATAAATCATGTTAGACAAGGAAGTTATTAAAGCGGAACTGTGGAAGTGATTTAAATAAAATGACAATAAAACGTTTCACAATCACGCCACTGTGTCTTTTACTGCACAGTACCTCTTTTGATATGATGAACTCTCCACACACTTCTGGCTTTACTTTGTACTTCCCCCTACGACGACTTCACCAAAGGTATCTGAGTGAGAGTAGAACCCTGTGAATATGTAGGACAACCCGAAGTCAGAATGCTTCTTTTCCTGAGCAGTTTGCGTCAAAATTGTTTGACTTAAAAAGCTGAGTTTATTAAAGGGGCCCTCATGTGTTTCTTCTTCTTCTTCACATATGTAGTCTCACGTGCTCATCGAGTAATTCACAGTAAAATAAAATGTTGAATGTCTGTATTTAAGTATAAAACATATAAAAAAAATAATGCAGTAGAGGAAATTTATTTTTTGATAAAAATGAAAAAGTCGTGTAATATTGAGAGAAAATAAATCAAAATATAGTTGAATAAAAGCCAATATATTACAGGAAATGGCCTTAAAAAAACCAATGCCGCTACAGTCGGAACTTAAGGGGCCAACAGAGTGAAATGAAACTCAAGTCCACAGGATTAGTGAAGTGAATCTTTGCACCCCCCGGAGCAATAGTATATAAAGAGCAGGGACATGTAAGAGCGAAGGTAGAGCGGGTTTTGATCCGGAAGCGCTGACTGAGGTAATGTATATAATAAACATCATAACTCCTTCAATATTAAATTAAAATGCAATTCATTAAAACAATACAATGCTACAAAGCAGAATGACGCTGCATTCAGAATATTTAATATTAAGTTTGTTTCGGACTGTTGACATTAAATTGCTCAAATATACATCTATCAGTACTTTTACTTTTGAAGCAAAACTGCATAAAAATCCATGTCAGTCTATTTATTGTTTGCTTTTCTAAAACATATTTGAACATAACTGGTGTATTTATTTTGGATTTTATAGTTCAATCATTTATTTATGATATTTAATGTATTTTTGCCTTTTCATACCTGCATAAATAAACCTGCTCGCCGTCAAGCATAGTTTTATTTTGCTTTCATAATTGTAACTGACACTAATTTTCATATGTATGTTTTTGTGGTTGGCATGATCATTGTTTTGAATTTTCTGAATATCGATGCTGATTTAAGATTTAGCTTCTAAGACAATAATGACAATGAAAACAATTGAATGAGTGATATTGTTGCAGAAAGATGAGCATGCATTTGTCAGCATAAATTATCTAATACATACATATAAAATACGGAAGTATTGTGTCGTAATTCAGATATTTTGCAAACAAATTTGTATCACCTTTAAAAGCTTTTATTTAAGGACCCATTACACAAGAAATTGTATGTATTGTATGTAAATGAATTTCTTTCTGGAATTTTTTTTCTGGAATTTTAATTTCTTTTAAAAATAAATGAATAAATTATTTTAAAATATCTATTTTATGTCGACATTTTCACAAAATTCCAATGCAAATACTAATATTTTCCACCCAGTTTTTATTTTTCTTATTCAATTATTCATTTTTGAGCACTCACATGTTGTTTTCTCACACTGTTTGCTCACATTGTTTCAAATATTCCTCTTCTTATTTTGCGACCCCGGAAATGTTCTGTTGTTCTGTTTAATGGAAATAAAAATATTTAACATCTTTCCAAAGGTCCAATAAAGTTGACAATGTTTTCTGAGGGTTTTAATGAAACACAAACGTATGATAGATGACCTACCATGACACTCCACCTGTGGTAGAAAGTTAGGTGGTCCAGTCATAGAACAGTAAAAAGTAAAGTAAGAGTTATATTAATCGACAGGTGGGGTTCGGCCGTGAAGCCATGCTTAAGTCTACATTTATTATCAAGTAGAATTATGACTCAAAGTCATGCACTTTTGTCGTTTATATTATTGTTCAGTCTCCTGTATTTTACGAAACTGATACTACGAAGTTCCTTTCTCCCAGTTCCTCTTTATTTTCATATTTCAGCAAAAAAAAAAGATGATGTCTGGAGGAATAGTTCCTGGTCTGTGGCTGCTGCTGCTTCCTCTCCAAGTCACCGCGCATCTGTTCCCCATGCTTGGTGAGCAGAAAGTGCCTCATCAGGACTTCTGTTTTGTTGGAACCTCTTCATCTGAGGTGGAATGTTTCAGACAATCCTCTGGAGGTGATGGACGGTGACGTCAGGCTCGTGGGCTCCGGCAAAGCCTCCGAGGGCCGAGTGGAGATCTACCATAACGGACAGTGGGGGACGGTGTGTGACGACGGCTGGGACATGGCCGACGCTCAGGTTGTGTGTCGCCAGCTCAACTTCCCCGGAGCCAAATTTGTTTTCAATCGTAACAACTTCAAAAAAGGTGCGGATTGAGCTGCTTCTTTTGACCACCAGAAGGTGCTCCATTCTGAAAAAATGCATCCTCTTGGTTTGTACAGCTACTGGACCTATCTGGCTGGATGAGGTCAAATGTGAAGGCTCGGAACACAATCTCATCTCTTGTGGGCGGAAGGAGTGGGGTGTGACCGACTGTACCCACAAAGAGGATGCAGCCATCGCCTGTGAAGGTAATGAACACAGATGATTTTGTGTTGAAAATATTGGATTTATTTTGTTGACATCTTTCTAATCTGATACCTTCGCAACCTGTCCAGGGCAGCGCTTCTTACAGGCCCTTATTTCTGGTTTTGTCATTGACCTTCAAGTGCATTGTTTTTAATAGTGAATGGAAACCTGAACGAAACTTCGCACTGGCTGGATCACAGCATCCAGTTATCCAGCGACCTCGGCGAGCTCTTCGACAGCAGGGCCCTGTGCGACCTACAGATCGTGGTCCAAAGTCCTACCGCGGTCAGGAGTGCGGACGGCTCCTTTGAGATGGTCTCTGAAACCATCTGTGCCCACAAGTCCATCCTGTGGAAGTACCCGGCCTTCAGGTTGGCGGACGGAGAGAGCGAAATCGCTGTCAACGTCAGCCATTCCTGCCAACCCTACTTCACTGCTTTCATCAGGTAGGAAGACCTGGAGGCTTGAAATAAACTTTCCCCCATGTTACCGAAGACCCACATACAACAACTTGTAGTAGTTGACCTCCTCCACCAGCCTTCACCAGTTTAAGGATTACACTCCCAGCTTTATAATTTAAGAAGCAAATGCTCACTAGTTGCAGGTAGAGGGCGCTATTCTTGAAAAAAAACCCCTGAATTTATTAGTTTGGACATATCCTTTACTTGTCCCTCAGTTTAGTGGACTCTGGCTATATATCACGGGAAAATCTTCAAGCGCTAATATAATATAGATGTTTAATCTCTTAATATTGTTTTTTTTCTTCTTTAATTTGTTAAAATAACAATTGAACATTAAGCTTATGATAATTATATTGGCCCCTTATCAAACATGTTCAGGAGCCGCTACTGCTTGTGTTGTTCAATGAATAATAATAATAATAATAATTTCTTTGTAACAGTAGTTTGGTTTAAGTGACAAGCTTGATGCATGTCATGTTTTCAAATCAGGGAAAGTTTTACCAGGGTTTGTCCTGATGATTTTTTAGATTTTTTTGTTTTTCAGAGTCAAATACTGCAATTTCGTGACCCAAGCTTCGTCATGCGCATCGTATCATGACCTAAGCATCGTGGAGTGTATCGTATCGTGAGGTTGTTTCCGATATTGGACGTTTAATTGAGTGAATGTCCCATGTGTTTTAGGTACCTCTACACCGGCAAAGTGGAGGTGAACTACTCCTCAGCGCAGTGCTTCCACTGGATCGCGTCTAAATTTCACGTGAAATCATTGATGGAGGCGAGCAGTCGTCTTTTCACCGGACTTCTGACTGAGGACAGCTCATTTCACAGCCAGGTGGCCCTGTATAGTTACGCAGTAGAAACCAGCGACTTGGTTCTTCAGGAGAACTGCCTTCAATATCTGGCCTGGAACATCGAGAACTTGGCCAATTCCCCAGCTTGGCCCACTCTTTCCCTGGAGGTCATCAAGTCTCTCCTGCTGCGCTCAGACCTGGTCCTGAATAATGAGTATTCTCTTCTTCAGTCAGTGGAGAGGTGGATTCTCGCCAGCAACTCCTCTCTGGAAAGCCAGGCCGACCTCTTGAGTCACATTCGCTTCCCGATGATCCCAGTCGAGATGCTCTACAAGCTGGAGTTTAACAACACGGTTTATGAGACACACAAAGATGTCTATCGTAGCAAAATCCTGAAGGCCTTGCTTTTCCATGTCCTGCCCATCACTAGTCTCGAGAGTCACCCAGACTTCAATAAAAATGATGTCGATTACCACTTCAGGATCTACACTGGACGCCCATGGAGCAGAGAGGTGCGTCTGGGACAGGGCAGCAGCTATGGCAACTATGGAAACCTCTTTGGAGTCAACTATGACGGCAGCAATGGCGGCAGCTATGGCGGCAGCTATGGCGGCAGTAGCTATGGCGGCAGTAGCTATGGCGGCAGTAGCTATGGTAGCAGCTATGCCAGCATGCGTGGAAGCGGCAGATCGGGAAGCAGGGTTGCAAGCAGTAGCCGCCGCTTTTACCCCACCAGTGCTCCTAAGTACAGCTCCAACATTTTTACCTGTCCAGCTCACAGCACCATGGTCTTGAAGAACGACATGCTGAGCTGGAGCACCAATTTCCTCACCCGAGTTCAAGATTGTCCAAACTACGGCTTCAGCTGTGACTCCGCCCCTGTGGCGGTGTTCAAACCTCAAAACACAAACCACGAAATTGTCTACCACAACCGGCTCCTGGTGTACTGTGAATCCAAGTTCCTGTCACACATTCAGGAGTTCAAAGACGGCCTGGCTTACTGGTCCCAGAACAGCACCATGTCCTACCCCTGTCCCACCAAACAGTTCTCCTTTCGCTTTGCTGTGCGGCCACTGTATGTCTGACCCCACGGCAGCGCCACTTCTTTATCCAGCTTGCATCAACATTTTGCTTGAGAACGTACAACTCAAATCAGTTCTATGAGCTTGTCGTCTTTTCATTTCTATATCAGAAAATGATTTCTACTGTTGATTTTACAAGTATGAATGAAAATAAACTGCGAGCACATTCCCATTGCTTCCATCTCTTTGCATGTTCCCCTCTGGCACTCCGGTTCCCTCCCTTTATCCAAAAAATATGTTGAGATTAAATAATGTTTTGATTGTCCAAAGGTGAATGTGACTAATAGCGACACAAGTTATTTTAACTGTAACTTCCTGTACACCTGAAACTATTCATGACTTTGCGGAATAATCCTTTTGTTCGTCATGTGTTTTTACTCTATTATATATAACTAAGAGGGAGAGTGTCTGGGAAACCTTCACACTGACCTTGACTATGAAATAATTTGGGGCGTAAGTTCACTGACTCGACCTAGTTACGGAAATCTTTCACCGTCATCGTGACAATCCCACCTGTGACGCCAACAGCCACAGACGTCTGTCACACAGCTTGTCACAGACGTCGTGCAGCCCTCGGACAAGATTAGGAAACATCCATGAAAGTCAGAGGGAAATTAAACTAGCAAAACAAGGGCATAAAAGTAGTCCTCAAGTAGGGACTTTCTTACTGTGGTGAACTTTCTCGCCACTAAACCATCAAACAGCCGCACAAGTATTTTTAAACACGCTGTACATACTTTCTAAAACAGTCGGAAGTGTGAGTTTTTGTGTGACGTCAGTTTTCCTCTCAGTGAATCATGGAATCTGCCAGAACGTTTAAGTTTTCCCTCCATACCAGACGAGTTCATCTGCAGCCGTACGTGCCCCAACAGGCGGGTTCTGCTCATCGTTCCGATCATTGTTTTGGTGGCTTGGCTTGTGAAAGTGTGATTCAGCCAATGACAGTCAAACAGGCTCAGTGCCCAGTGAGAGGCTTGTTATTCACCAGAAGGAAAAGTTCTGGGATTTCATCATGTTAATCTGGGTGGGAGTGGTTTACCACTATTCTAGTTCGTGACTATGATCTATGATCTGCCATTGATGTTTAGAGCAATGATTCTTAACCATAGGGCCGGGGCCTCCTCCTTGAGGGCCGCTAAAAGTTGTCTTGTTTTACACCTTTTGGGCCCCGAGGGCCACGAGACGCTCAGTTTTAATACATTAGCCACATATGGTGGCAGTAGTGAGTCCTTGAATTGACTTGACAGCTGCAAATCTGTGATATGGAGACTATGGAGAAGTTCTTGAAAAGAAAAAATGACAAAGAAAGTGATGTCGTACCCCAACAGTAAAAGCTGTTCATGAAAGCACCTGTTGAAGCACTTTTGAAAATTAATTCGAACATTTTATGGCAATACTTACACGTCATTTAAATATTCTTTGAAGTTAAAAAAAAAAAAAAAAAAAAAAAATATATATATATATATATATATATTTATATATATATATATATATATATATATATTTAGACTCTTCTATAAAAAAGGTTAAGATCCCCAAGTTTAGAGAAGACAAATGTGAAGTTTTGCCTGTTAAATATGAAGCATTCACTATCCTCCATTGTTTTTCTATGAGGTTGTGCAGCAGCGGAAGTGGTGAAAGTCAAGAGGCCCAGACTTCCCTTTCCAAGGATAGCCCCATTAGCTCTTTTCTAGGGGCAGTGAGGTGTTCCTGGGGACTGCACTGTGGGGCTAGAATAGGGCCAGCTTACATTGGCATAGAAAAAAATGGCTGAAAAAAGAATATTGACTGAAAAACAATATAGGCATTGAAAAAAACATTCAGGGAGAAATGTGTGACCCTTTTGGCTCAGCTCTTTCTTTGGCAGGGCGGTCCCTTGCAGAATTCTCGTAACTGAAGATGACCCCGATCTTGATCCCACTTCATGAAAAAGAGCTTGTCTCAGACATGCAACGTCGGAATCCCGTCACGAAAAGTTTAAAAGGTTAAATCGTTGCACCACCGACATACGCAGAACTGTGTCTGAGTAAATGCTCCGCGGACGTCAGCCAGACGCTCAGTGACTCACTATTACATTGTCATTGCGGACACAGCAAATGCTGCTAGAATGTTGGAAACCTTATGGAATCTCCCTGGTGATAGAAAAACCTAAAGAGAAGAGGGGACACTGTTATGTCGGGTCCTGATAGATGCGAGTAGAGGGGGTTATAGAGGATGTGGGTCACTGCCGCAGCAGCCACCAGTCGCCATAATGGCACTCCTTTTCAGTCTTGCTGGGCACTTCCTTTTCAAAAGTATTCCTGGATTTGCAGGTCTATAATTTTGCTCCAATCCATTCCTGTCAGCTCTCTCGTGTTTGTAGTGGGTACACAGGGGGCTGCTTACGTTGCATTTTTGTACATATCCGGCCTCCCACAAATTAAAGCCAAATGTTGACACAATATAAAAAAAGCAGTTGCAGACTGTGAAGATTCAAGCAGGTTGTGATGTCATGAGAAAACAGAGGCAGCAGGGGGAGCTGATTCTGGCTGTCAGGAGCCCAGAGTTTTTGTTACTTCATCACTGATGTGTCACTTCTCTTTTCAATCCTTTCTACTTCACTTTTTCACTTCACCGTTTCTGTGAACTTCCAAGCTGAGTTATGCCGTTTTTTTTTTTTTCAACGTTCGGAAATCTCCTTTCTCTCCAACAGCCGGAAGCACAGCTTATTTCACTCACCTTAAAGGATGCATGGGATGTTAGTCATTATGAAATGGCCGTCCCCATTTTTCCTCTCGGCTGTTTTCCATCCACTTTTTATTAGTTAATGGAAATGGAGCGAAAGAAAAACAGTGGTAAACTGTGGAAAAGAATGGAAATGTTTCCCGAAGAGTCCAGAATAGAGCTACGTAGGGCCAACTATGATGTCATCCGGTCTCAGCAGATCTCTTTCTGTCTTTATTTCACGTCACTTTCAATCATGCCGGGATCCAAACAAAAGAAGGCCACAGATCCTAAAACTTTCCCGGGAAGCTGGTGGTGCAGAGAAGAACCTCCTTGTTTTAGCGCATGAGTAACAGGGTGATAAACCCGCTTTGGAATTCGACTTTACTGTCGAACGTCTTTCTCTTGAAGCACGTGGTTGGTGCAACGATGATGACATTTAGGTTCTGTGTAACCCTTTCATGCTGATGCGAAACATCCACACACAGGCGCAGCTGCTTTTAATGAAGGATGAATCATGCGGGCCAGGAATTTGGTGATTCTAAAATAAAACTCCTTGGAAGTCTGGAACACTTTATGGTGTCGAGTTTCACCATCATACCTTCTGGATCATTCTAGACAACCCCTACAACATACCCCCCCATCCAACATTATTTTTGTTGTATATTGTTTATTTTTGTTACTATACATATGAAAAATTGATAAACTAAAATGAACATTGTAGCAGTTTTCCGAGCTATTAAGTGTAGGGTGGTAAGGTTCAACTTAACTGACGATTGCTACCCACCAAAATCTGATCTGATATGTGATGTCACTCTCTGTTGCAGTGTCTTTGGTGATAGCCAGAACGTGGATGGGGTGGTGTCAAGGAAAACATTTTTATAAAGGCATTAACTAAATTGATGTTTAAAATAAATGCTCATTTTTAATCAATTTGTGAGGTGAGAGCTCTATTTGTGATTTTCAGGGCATGGGGAAGTTCACTACCTCCTTGAGAAAATGACTTAAATGTGTAGGATGGATGTTCAATCGTTGTGAAACATACATCTCAGAATATTTGAGATGGATGGAATGAAGTTTCTCCCATCATGGAGAAGAGCTGAACCAAAAGCTTTTGATCCCCACCTTCTATTTTAGGTATTGCTAGTCCCAATGTTCACACTAGGTTTAAGATCTAAACCATCTGGTAGAGGCTCAAAGTAGAACGAATAAAGCTGAGGTGTTATGGACTACTGATGGATGGACAGATGAACGTTAGAGGGAAATGTTTTAAACTCATTCTCTCACAGTGTTGTGTCATTTTAAATGCAACATGTTATTATTATTATTATTATTATTATTATTATTATTATGCAGCTTGATTTTAACGATGTTCACGTGATTCACTTGAACTTCTGAGAAATGTTGAACTCCTCACCTCTGATTTGAGTGACGGGAATTTTTTTTCATGTTTTTTCGGGGGAAATACTTTGGTTTTGCGACAGGCGATGACGGAGACCTGAGCGGTGATGCGTTCACTGGAGGTGGGAGGAGTCAGCTGCGGCGATTAAATGCAGCTCCTGCAAGAGAGGAAACCAGACCTGGAGGAGGCGTCTGCGCAGCAGGAGAGTTCTACACAGTCGTTGGATTTGTGTGCTCCCAACATGACGGTGAGAAGTTGCTTCGTGACCCTGGTGCTGCTGTTTCTCTGGAGGGTGGAAGATCTGGCGCAAGCCTGCCTCTGCGCTCCGGTTCATCCTCAACATGCCTTCTGCCACTCAGACGTCGGTAAGTCAGTGTTTTATTGTTAGATGTTTTGTAGCGCACAGATAGTACTAGCGGTTTCTAACGGTGATACAATTTCATCTCTTAAAAACTTCAGAACAGGTATTACTCCTTTGTGTCACTAGAGGGCGCGCTTCCTTTTACTGGCAGAGCGTCCATTCATTTACCAGCATGAAATAAACATCCATTCAAATCTCTCAGTGCTTAGTGACCACCAACGAGGAAAGAGACAAGAGTGTACAGAGTCACGATTTTAACCCTGGGGAATAAAATATTCACAAAGTTTCTTTTGAGGTAATAACCTTTATTACACTATTTACCAGACACTACATTACTTTTTTCAGTCATTTAAAAGTGGAATGAGTGAAAGATTTATTACAAAATAAATAGTACAAGTGCGTATAGTTTTTGCCTTGTAAATCCAGAATTTAGATCCATATATTCCGGACTGGTCTCTGCAACAAAACTCCCCCTCTTGCAAACAAGCCGAGTCCCAACAGTGACCAGCTTGTCTTAAAATCAAAGCTTACTCAGAGTCTTTTTTTTCTTCATGGGTGCGAATTGGCAGTGTGCACACAAGAAGACTTATTCAATGTTCCTGTGTAGGAAAGTTTGAAGTGACCGCATATTAGCCAACTGCAGCGTAGGTGTGATTTCTGTTTACAGTGCTGTAGTTTGCGCCCTATTGCCGCCACGATCGGCAACAGGAGAAGCCTGTACGTGTCACTCGGGCAATAAGATGAAGGACCTGTGAGTCCAACTCAAACATCGCTCACCCTGCATGCCCCCATAATGCACTGCAACAGTTTTGGTGCGACTTCAGTTGAGAACTGCGACACATATTTGTTCTTCTCCTTTGAAACACAGTTGACATGATTTCACCCCACTGTTCTGACGTCCATTCTGTTTAACACCATTCACAACTGCCGTCTGATGATGGTCATATTTTAGAGAATTACGAGCCAATGTTTGCTTAAATGTGGCATCAATTGGTGACTTCCTGTCCAGGGTGTCCTGCACCAGGGAGCTAGATGTGATCCAGAACATGCAAGCTGTACTGAATGAATTAATAATGACTTTCCTGGGTCCCATTCAGTTCAATAGGATGCCTTCTGTCTTGAAGGGATGTCTAAAAATAACCCTTAAAAGATGTTAAAAGACACCTGCTTCCACTTCCAAACGACAGTTTCTAATTTATTTCTGGCTTCATTCATGTTTGCTGCTTGTTTGTTTCACTAAACTCCTCCATTTAGTGGTGGCTCTTCTTCAAACGACGCACCTCCCTGTCATTACATGACAAGGATCTCTTTCTTAGGGCACATCCTGACCACATCATTGCATGTAAAGCAATGTGTTTATAGTTGGACTAAGTGGAAAATTTAATCACTGTTGTTTGATCCAGTTTCAGAAGACTAAAGCTTCTGTTTTGTCTTGTGTCTTTTTAACCTTTGTTTGTGGATGGGTTAGAAGCTACAGTGATGGATGTGCTGTGGACATCTTAAACTGTGTTGTGCACTTGACATGGCGGGTCATAGAGTATCAAGAATTCAATTCAGTTGAGTGTCTTTCAAGTCTTTTATTCCATATTCAAGTCTCCATGTACAACTATTGAACGTGCCCTTTCAGAGGGTCATTTTGAGATGATGTGACTGCTCACCTCCACTATACAAATCAAATGTTTATTTGACAGTGAAGAAGAAGACAGTGAGGTCCATTGATGTGGGAAAGGAGGAGATGAGGAGTTCAGGTGTGACTGAGGGGGTGATGAAGATAGGTGAAGATGGAGGTGACTGGCTTGGTTGAAACTTAACGTCCGTCTGCCAACCAACATAAACATCACACAGCATTGTAAAGTGGAATTTGTAACTCTTAAAGTCAAATGAAAATGCCACGAACTTGAGCGACAAAATGGTGACAAGATACTTTTTTAGGTCCGTCCATTCCATTCCAGTCAAAACCAATTTAAGATATGTACTTATTTGCCATATGGTTAACCTTGTGAGATATGAAATTTAAGGTACACATACTGGAAACTGCCCTACTTCTGTGCTCAGAACAGTTTCTCAAAGTCCAAATCATTACTTTCTCTGATGTTTTTCTGGATTCGACACGAAATCTGGGCTTGTTTTTGTCGCTGAATCTGCCTGCAAGTGTGTCCAGATGACTTCTGCAGCACACACAGCAACGTGCAGAACATTTTCCTGGCAGCCAACGAAATACCAACTCTGATGATGTGTTTCTTTCTCTCCCCACTTCTCCATGTGGCAATATTGCAGCAGAAGCCTCACCACAGTTGCCCCCCCACCCCACTTCGGCGTTGGTTCTCTGCTTTCCGACAGCTTTTTACACCCTTATAAGGAGATGTTCGCTTTGACTGTCACTGAATTGGGGCACATGTGGCCCGCTGGTTCATGCGATCCTGGACCTATGAAATGCTGAGAGGCAGCAAGCTTGTGATGGTCTGTGGCAGTCGGTAGCTTCCACCTCGGGAAAAGTAAAACGGCAACATCTGGTTGACATTAGCTCTGTCACTAACCCTTCCCAGATTGCCTCTCAAAAACAAAAGAAAGGGCCAGGTGAGCAAAGCGTTTTCATTTCAGCTCAAACGCCATATGGATGTGATAATATTTTCCCCTTTCTTTCCCGGGCTGAGGTTAGGACGGAGAAAACAGGGGGGTCGGGGGGGCGAAGCGCTGCATTTGCATGTCAGCACCTTTTATCCAGACAGAGCGGCAGGGATGCCTGGGGGGGCGACATGGAGCATTTCAGTCCAGAGTTTTTCAGGAGTGCTGACTGGCTTCCTCCAGCAGCTCACATTCCTTCCTCTTGAGTGCAGCTGATGAAACACTTATGTGCATCTGTGTTCTCAGCACCTGGCAAACACACTTTCCTTAGCCACAGCAATGTGTCCTTAACTTCGTATTTGAAACGTGGGCAACGCTTGGGTGCATGAAAAAGATCTGGGGGTCGGCAAAACTGTCTTTTAACGTCCCTTGTTTTCTCCTTCCTGCAGTCATCAGGGCGAAGGTGATGGGCGCTCAGGATGTTGACGTTGGCAATGACATCTACGGAAACGCCATCAAGTGGATCAAATATGACATCAAGCAAACCAAGGTAGGGGGCGATAACAGCTTCAGAAATTATTTAATTGACACACAAGTCATTTGTAAGTTAGGATTTAGCATTTTTTTCATGTATTTATTTTACGAATATTGCTGTTGTTGTTACCCAAAAAGCCTCAGTTAAGGATGCCAAGGAAGAAAGACGTAGGTTGCTATCTTCTTTACCGCTGTGCAGGAACTTTTTTGCTGCAGTCCATTTATCGAAGTCGGAATACAGGATGGTGATGTTCACAAATGTCACTGTCCCGTGTTACACGCCTTGTCTGGCAATCCGCAAATTCTTAATGAGTATGCGTTTCTGTATTTCTTTGATTCTACTTCCTGTTTACATTCATGGAAGCCAACTTGTATATGTACTCGCGGTGTTAAGGACTTTCCCACTTTCCGACTAGGAAATCCAATCGGTTGACGTCACCGGATCTTCCAAGTTCCAAGAACAACTGGAACGCACCATTTTGTTGCGATGCTCCGGACTAATGTGTGTGCAGAATTTCCTACAGCAAAGAAGACACCATCTTCAGATGCGTTTGACATGTATCAAATAGTACAGAGAGATAACACAGTGCTACATTAGCTTAGCATTAGCTTAACAACCTGAACAAAACTGAGAAACAAGTGAGGACAGACAAGGTAGAAAGGAACAAAGAAGATGATGACTTAATGAGATTGTGTTTTACACGCTTCTCTGTCAAACTCTTGACAGAGTGGCTGGCAACCTTAGCACTAGCATGTTGTGTTTCGTAACACAGATTACATTTGAAATCCTTGCTGATCTGCCGCACGTCTGTCAGAGAAGTCAGGAGCAAAATCCACCTCTACATGCTCGCTCCAGTTCCTTGTTTCCTTCGTGTTCACGTCTTGTGTAGCGTTCGCAATACAAGATGGCTGCTTGGCATGTCAACCGCAAGCAGACCTCCTGCAGTATTGTGCATATTTTTTCAATATATATGACAATGAATATGAATCTGTGTAGCAGTTTTAAATATTATGCTGTATATGCAAACTACAATGCGGACCGTGCTAACAATGGCTATTGCTCGCATGGTCAACTTCGACTTTGGCGAGTGGAACATGCTGACCTCAGCAGTAATTCCCAGCACTGATCTTCAACTAAGAGCTGGTTTACTAGTAGCGTTAATGCAAAAGTATAAAAAGAAAATAAAAATAAATGTTGAATTCTTGTCTTATGAATCTAATGATTGATTGAAAAGGGATTTTTTCCTATTCTAAATTTGACTTATTTTTCCGCCCAACACCCTGTAATGCTGCTAAAAGGGCATTGATTTTGGACGGACTTCTGAATACTCCTGCTTCTCTTCCAGATGTTCAAAGGTCCGAGTGAGGTATACGACGCCATCTACACTCCTCCCATCTCTGCTCTTTGTGGGGTCACTCTGGAGACCGGCAAAGAGTACCTCATCACAGGTAAAGTGAAATGTTCTCACTCAATTATTCACATCGCACTTTGGTGACATCATATCCTCCTTTACAAACTGACTGTAGGAAAGCTGGAGGCTGATGGCAAACTGCACGTGATCCTGTGCGACTACGTTAAGCCGTGGGAGAACGTGAGTCTGACGATGAAGAAGAGTCTTCCTCAGCGCTATGAGATGGGCTGTGACTGCAAGGTAAAAGTCAATAACAGCTTTAGAAGGAAGGAATAGAGGTTCATGGAGCCGTGTCTTTTCAGATCACTCGCTGCACCACCCTCCCGTGCATGATCAGCAGCCCGACAGAATGTTTGTGGACAGACTGGCTGACTGAGAAGGCGGTGGATGGAAAGCAGGCCAAACACTACGCCTGCATCAAGAGAAGTGACGACTCTTGCGCCTGGTACAGAGGGGCAGCGCTACCCAAAAAGGATTTCCTGGACATCGAAGACCCATAAATGCGGTCGTCTGGCGAAACTTAAATCACGTCAACTGATCAAATAAATCCATAAGTCAAGTTGTTTTTATAAGGAACATGTGCTCTTGTGTGTTGCTGATGGGTTTGGAAAAGGGAAATCGTGAGACTCAGCACTTTCCGAAGCACTTCCTCATAAACCACTTCTGCCTCAGCAGAAATAAAGGGAATCTTACAATTTACAGTTCATGCTGGTGTTGTTTTCTGCGCTTTTCTTTTCTATTCTACCGAAACGGAAGAAAGATGAATGAAACTGATACGGCGGAAAGTTTGGTGAATCAGGTGGTAGCAGAGCTATCATGAAAATTGCATCTCCGTCTCTTGTCTTCTTACTTTCCGTCATGTATTTGTACATCTCACAGAGGATAAAGAAATAAATCCAATTAGACAAGAATGCACTTTTAATCGTTACAGCTCGGTTGTCTTTAATTGTGCTTAAGACGGAGGATTGACTCCTCTGTTATTGTTTTTTTGATTTATATATATATATATATAAAACAGCTCTTTGTAATGCTTTCATTTAAAAACACTTTATTTAAGGAATTTATGAGTCATATGGTGTTTAAACATGCCGTCATTTTTCTACTTTTTTCTAAATCAAATGTGTAAAAAAATGTTTGACATGAATGAAACATAAAATATGTCCATTAAAGGTTGAACAACCAAAATACTGATGTACTTTTCTTGACCTGTGAAATGGGTTGCATGCAACAACACTCCAGTTTCCTCCCACTGTCGATAAGTATACAGAGGTTAGTGGATTGTTTGTTGGTATCTCCATCCCTTGTTTCTGCTGTCTCATTCTCACAGTCACTACTCTCATACATCCCATTTACAAATTGCACGTAAATCTGTGGTGTTACCAGATAAATAATAAACACTGGGTTGACCCCCCCAGGTCCTCCTTCTAGTTGAACAGCCGGCAGCCATCCTTAGAGCCACCAAAATGTGCTCCTATATATTGAAATTCATATAATACAATTTGAAATAATATAAAAATAAAATATTAATTATTAATTATTAATAATAATAATTGACTTATTTAATTATTAAAAAATCACTATCACTCCAGTAATATTTTTTTTTCGAATGGGCTTTATTTTGAAAATCATTTAAAAAATAATCTTGTGCGCCTGATGATTTTATTCTTTCTTTTTGTAATGGGTGATTTTATTTTATTTTATAACAGCACTTTATTTCGATGCACTTTCCTAGTTGGTGGGACCCCCACTGACCATGGCAATAAATTCTATTCTGATTCTGATTCTGATTCTAATAGAGGAACGCAGTAAAACTTGAGATGACTTCGGGCGCCCCCTACTGTAATGTTCACACAACTGGTAAACACGGCGCTGTGCTACCGTCACGTGTACCAGCACTATGTCACAAATGGCTATGATTGGCTGAACCTTGTAAACGCAGAATGACCTGCCTGCCCATTGGCTCACTTATCGCGTCAGTCATCATTGATCCCGCCCTCTAATAATGCAGCATGGGCGAAAATACCAGACTGAAAAGACTCAACTGAGATAAAGGACCGCTTTAATAACTGTATTGGTGCGCATAAAAGGTAAGACGAAACCATCGCTGCGTCATTTCCACGCCGTGCTCGTGTTTACCTCGATTGTCATGGGGTTCTTTTGAGCGTTAAGGTTCGCCGTGGTGCTGGGGAGTGTTAGCCATTTGGTCGGTGGAATGCTAACCCACATTGCAGTAGACTTCGCCACGTTAAGTTAGCATCGGCTAACATGCTACAGCTGATACCATGCCTGGCAAACCAGCGGGTGCCTTTGCTATCAACAATATCTAAACACCAATTTCAATTTTAATTCAACTCCATTGTTGAGACGGTCGTGGACAATGTGTATATACGCTCGGCATCTCGTATTAACCCATTATAGCATCTGGACAACGATGTCTACCTCAGGTGAATACTGGCTGTAAGAGTCTTATTTTTTTAATATTTATTGTACTTCCCGTAAACTACTATGGTGTTACGTACCAAGAACGTGGCTTTGGTGGTGACAAGCTACATACTGCTTAAAAGGACTACCTGCTCCGTTGGTACTGCTTTGCGTGGCAACCTTGCAGAGACTCAATTCAGAGTCATGTGTGACATATTGAACGTGTTTTACATGTACAGTGTCATCTCAAAGTGGTTGGTCATTTTATTACGTAATAATACCTTAATACAATACGATGAGATGTGTCGTACATGCGTCTGGCACATTCAATGTCAGACTCACAACAAAACATCATTACCAAGTAAGTCGATTGAAACTGTCTTACAATGGATTTGCAAGAAATGGCCGTTGTGATTTAAAATTTTATTGTTACCGTTTACCTTTCATGCTTTTAATGTTAGCTGCTGTGTTTGGTTAAATACCCCCATTGTGTGATGAGACTGTCCGATCTAATAAAGTGTAAACACAGGAATATGAAGTGTATATAATAGAATACTTTGGGTTTATTTGAAATACAATATTAACCTCACTCACACAACTTATACAGTGAAAGCTAAAATACACTGCCGTAATCATACATGAATTTCCTTGTGAATTATGTTTTGTCGCCTTAACTGATATCACCCTGAACACTGCGGTCTGAGCTCTTTTTAATACATTTTATGTCTTCATCTAAATGTATTCTCAATCAAGCCTTTATAATTCAAGGAAAAAAATAGCAGCACAGATCATTATATACATTATTATTAAGGTTTAAATTGCATCGGTGTAAGTGCATTTGAAGGTTCCCTAACATGTTCCATTTTCAAACTGTACTTAAGGTCTACAGGAGTGCTCCGACAATTTGTGTACACAAATGTCATTGACAGGTTCAGTTGCATAATAACCGGGGTGCTTTGGTTGTGGTCAGCGAATCAGCAACTCTGCGGTTACGTCACTGCAGTCGGTGTCGTCCCCCACGACTGTGTCATTCTTTAGGTGTATCAGCGGTACATGAAGGTCACCGTGTCCTTGTGACTACAATTCACATTCATCCCATCTTCCCCCCAGTCAATGCAACGTCACAGTGTGTTCAAACGTATCCTACCTCTTACCTTTTGTCTTCAGCTTTACATTGTGGGGCTAATGCAGCATAAACCAGTTTCACTTTGTACAATCGATTCCGTCTGCAGCATCTCAGAGAAGTCTAAGTAAACAATCTTTTTTTTTTCTTTAAAAAATCACCAGCATTGAAGGCATTTTGTGAGCTCTTCACTACAAAGTAACACATCAGCAGCTGCACACTTTGCTGACTGTCAGCAAGCTGACAGTTGTTGTGGAAATGTGCACAATATTATCTCTTTTGAAATGGTCTTTTCAGTGCACTCACTGCATCACTGTACTTAAAGGGACAGTGTGCAGAAGGGCAGTGATGCTGCACGTTTCATCCCAGTAGAAAAACGTTTTTTCCTGAGAATGAAATATTATTACAGAGTAGCAGTAAGTAGCTTAATTTGTTTAGGCATATATATATATATATAAATATATTTCTGCTTTAAATAAAGTGTGATACTCAAAAAGTAAGTGATGTTTATGTGCCACTGAAGCCAATCTGTCACTATTGTCTGGTGTCATGCATAACTGCAGGGGCAGCTGCCAAGACCCAGCTGTTGCTTTACACGCTTGTTTCTCCGTCACACATGCGCCCTTGCAAAGGAAACTGTCAATGCCCCCCACAGCATCCACTTGCTCTGATCAACTGAAGGCACAATATTTTAAATCACATTTTCTCTCTCTTAGACCGGCTTCTCTGTTGAATAAATGAAGTGTTGCTGGCAAGGATTAGCTGGCATCAACTAAAAATGATTTTAAAATTAGTTTGCAGCGTCACTGGTAACATAATAATACCTCTCTTTATTATGGAGCAAAGCTAGCTTTGTTTTGCAGAGAGAGTCATCAGGTTTGACTGCCAGGTTTTTCATGCACTTTTCCCAGAAGCGGAAGACAATACTTCTTTTTGTGCCAAACTTTGCCTGGCTTTATTGGTGGAGAACATTTCTGCAGATGATGACATGGCACTTTTATATCCACTGGTGTTCGAGTGTTGTCTTTGAATCAACTAGGTGTTTTTCTGAGCCTCAATGTTTTGGTCATGTGTGTGTGGTCATGTACTGTAAAAGAGTAGCTTTAACTTGTGTACAATACAGTAGAATCGTGCGTCTTGACTGTTTCTTGGGTTAAAATTAGTTTACAAGATCTCTATGCAAGATACAAACTTGTAAATCATGGTTCTGGGTTGTCTGGACTCAGTTGGAAGGACACGCTCTTGAGAAAAAGCCTACTTCATAACTAATTTAGCTGCATTTGGTGCATCACTGACGGCAATATTACATAATTTCTTCAACGCACTTAAAGTTAACTGCAAATCTAAAAGAGAACAGCGGGTTTTGTGTTGTACTGGCCATTTTTTTAATGTTATATTACTAATATAACTGTCTTATTTGGTCAACAATGGAGAACGCTGAACTGTAAGGACAAAAAAACGTGTTGGGATCACATTTCACACTTCTTCTAAAAAACACAATTTGCCATGGCTTTTTCAGTGATGTTTCAACAATGCCTATAGTGGATAAACTCAAGGAGGCGCTGAAGCCTGGACGTAAAGAGACGAGTGATGAAGGCGACCTCAACAAGCTCCTGGCCTCTTCTGCTAAGAAAGTTCTCCTGCAGAAGATCGAGTTTGAACCCGCGAGCAAGGGTTTCTCGTATCAACTGGACAGCCTGAAGAACAAGTATGTGATCCTGAATCCTAGGAACGAGGGTGCTACAGGACAGAAGGGCTCTGAATCTGTTCAAATCAAGCGGCAAGGTGAGAGTGTTATATGATTTTTGGCTCTAAAGTCATTGACGCTTGTAACCGTGAGTATATTCCGGTACTAGTTTCAGAGAATAACATCGTGGGCCAGAGCGATGGGATCCCTGCCCCTCAGAAAATGCTGTTCCCTGCGAACAAGCTGACTCTAAAATGGGAGCGGGTGTACAGGGTGGGAGCTGGCCTCCATAACTTGGGAAACACCTGCTTCCTCAACTCCACAGTGCAGTGTCTCACCTACACTCCGCCACTTGCCAACTACTTGCTCTCAAAGGAGCACAGCCGAGCCTGTGAGTACTTGAACCAAGCCTGCCACTGCAATCAGATCAAGCATGTCAATCAAAGTCAAGTTTATTTTTTTTTCTTTTTCAGGTCACCAGTCAGGGTTTTGCATGATTTGTGTAATGCAAAACCATATCATCCAAGCGTTCGCCAACACAGGGAACGCCATCAAGCCTGTCTCGTTCATCAGAGACCTGAAAAGTAAGGCCGCCAGCTGAAACCTTTTTGCACTGAGTCAAACACTCTTTCTTGCTGAGTTTTGATTGAGGCTCTCATGGGGAGGCAAACTGAACAGACGTCATGCAGAGGGAGCAGCTGAGCTGTTAGCTGTACCTTGACATGACGCCTCACAGGATCCCTCGTCTGCCTTCTGCTGCAATTAGCTCTTTCACTTTCTCCCTCCCCTTGTTCACTCTGTTTCCCCCCTGCACTGATGCACTCTGTCTCCCTGTGACTGCAGGTTTCAGTAACAACAATGTTTTTTCCATCCTGCTTTCAGTGCAGAATTGAAACTTTAGCAAAGCAGAATTTTCCTCACCCCGCCTGCTACTATTACATCACCAGGCTATTTCAAAAAGGTCTTTATAAAGTGATGTTTTTAATTTTTAAAACGGGTTTGTCAGCGTTGTGTCGTGTCAACATAGGTTAAGTACTTCCAGTCAATTAAAGGCCCATTGAAATATAATCTCCGCTTGTACTGTATATTGGCAAGATTCACTGCAGATGAATAATGAATTGATGCTATCACTTTCAGTACAAAAAAGATTGAAAAATTGAAACAGCTTTTGTTTATGTTTTGATCTCTGTCTTGCTCTGCAATTATCCAAATGTACCTTTTTGTGTTTGTCCCTATCTGAATGAGCCATTACTTATTGTACCCCCGTATCAGGGATTGGAGTTGGTTGGCAATGAGCCATTCTCTTAATTCCACAGAAATTGCCAGGCATTTTCGCTTCGGTAGCCAAGAAGATGCCCATGAGTTTTTGCGCTACACCATTGATGCCATGCAGAAAGCCTGCCTTAATGGCTACCCTAAGTAAGTCCTGATTGGTGAGTGATAGTTTGCAGAGGTTATTTAATTATTCCATTTTTGCAGGCTGGACAGACAGACCCAGGCAACAACGCTGGTCCACCAGATCTTTGGAGGTTACCTCAGGTCAAGAGGTAGTGACTTGCTTTCCCTTTTCACCGTGTGAGAGAACAAAAAGCAGACATTTCTCTCTCTTGCTCCAAATGTGTTTGCTCCTTTTTGTATTTATTAATCTGACTTTTTGACCGTCTTTTGTACTGTACTGTATTGTACTAATTCATAAGTTCATTATTCTTCTGTCTGAGAATGAAGCAGGTGAAACAATTACAGTGTATGTCATGTATTTCTGTCCTTTTCAGTGAAATGCTCAATCTGTAAGAGTGTGTCGGACACCTATGATCCGTATCTGGACATCGCCGTGGAGATCAGAGTATGGACATCTTCTTTGTTGATGATCAAGTTCTGCTGAACTGATTTCTGACTTGCAACATGTTTGTTCTTTTACAGCAAGCTGTAAACATTGTACGAGCCTTGGAGCTGTTTGTTAAACCAGATGTTTTAAGCGGCGAGAACGCCTACATGTGTGCCAAGTGAGTCCTCTCCTAAGTAGGTAGAGAAATAGTGAACTAGATTTACTCAAGGTTTTCTGTTCTGGATATACAGTACATATGGTGTGTGATTCATCAGGAATGCATGGAATTAAGTGCTATTACCGTATTGTACACAGGATTTGTTTTATTATACTGAATGCTTCTTTTTTTTTGAATTTTATTATCGTGTTTTTTAGCAACTGTCCCGGGAGAATTGGTCTCATGGTTTCATATTTTAATGAAAAGCAGGGATTTAAAATTCTATTTGCATTTCAATTTCCTTCAGGTGTATAAATATCTTAATACTAATCTCATCTATTCTCCCAAAATAAACATCCACTGAAGTGGATGTTTAATTTGATGTAGAAGGGAAATGTGTTGGTTCTTTTTCTCACTTGTCAGTGTTTCTTTGAACTACAGAGCGTGGTTGTGGACACCACACCTTCTTTTTCCACTAACAGTCACTATGCTGTTTGACTTTCACTTTTCACACGTCACTTGACTGAATCATTTATTTATTGTTGAACACTTTTTTAGTCCTAGCATTACATTGACTTGTGGGATGGCGCTCTCTCTGAATAGCCTTCTTGTTTTTGTTTGTAGTCCTTAAATGGGAACATAACATTGCATTTCCTGCACCACTTTCCTGAACACTTTATGCTTCAGTGTTCTGTGCTAGCGGCGGTGCTGCTATTTTCGTCTATCATGCTAATGAAACCGCATCATTCCTCATTCATTTGTTCATCACCAAATGAATTCCCATCAGTCTTTCTTAAAATTGTTAAAGCTGAGAGTATTAAATATATCCTGTTTGAATGTGTTTCATATATTACATGGACCTGGTGTGCTCCTGAATTAATGATGATTTTGATTTGAGCCGCAGCATTTATCCTCACATCTCCTCACAGGTGTAAAAAGAAAGTGCCTGCAACCAAGCGCTTCACAGTCCATCGAACATCTAATGTGCTGACCCTCTCACTGAAGCGTTTCGCCAACTTCAGCGGAGGAAAGATAACAAAGGTGAGCTCTTACACGCTGTTTGAGATCCCGTCATCAGAACGTCTCATTTTACTGTGTGGCTGTGGCAGGATGTCGGCTACCCCGAATTCCTGAACATCCGTCCGTACATGTCTCAGAGCTCAGGTGATCCGGTAATGTACGGCCTCTACGCGGTGCTGGTGCACTCCGGCTACAGCTGTCATGCTGGCCACTACTACTGCTATGTCAAGGTGAGTCAGTGTGAGGGTGTGTTTTATTATCCTCACGTCTCCTGCACTTTGAAAAGGTCATGTAAAACCCTTCAACAGCTTTAGAACAGTTCAAATTTTCAGTGTAATGTGTGTGATTAACTGTGTTTCCATCAGTATGTAAAGCATGATTTTGTGTTGGTTGTGTCTGTTTTCTAGGCAAGCAATGGGCAGTGGTACCAAATGAATGATTCCATGGTTCACTCTAGCAACATCAAAGTTGTTCTGAACCAGCAGGCTTATGTGCTTTTCTACCTAAGGTAACATGTTCATGCTCGTGTAATGTCAAAATATGAAATATGTTGTGGAGTTTAATACACAACTTTTGTTGTTGTGTTCAGGATTCCTGAGCCCAAGAAGAATGCTGATGGACAAATCACAAAGCAAGCAATGATGCATGCTGGGAAAAATGGCGTTTCATCTGAGCAAATCAAGCGGACCAACCTCAACGGTCCTCTGTCCTCACCGCAGGTGACAAAGGTGAAACATGGAGCAGCTTTTCAATCAATTCAACCTTTAAAAATTTCCCATTTTTTTAATAAAATTTGACACTCGTCCCTTGCAGAAGCTCGAGCCTGCGCAGCTCCGTAAAATCCAGTCGATGGACGGAGGTCTGGGTCTGCCCGTGTCCAGGAATGGTGTTAACACACAGCCGCAGCCCAGACTCTCAAACTGGGCGTCGTCCTCCAGTGGGCCGCCCAAGTTGCCCAGCGGGCCCACGGTCATCGACGAGCCTTTCAAGAAAGTGAAGAAACCCGCCCCTCCAAGCCAAGCCCAGTCTCGCAGCGGCACCCCGACGCCGTCCAACAATGGGGTTAGCCGGACTGACGGAGATAAGAAGCAAGTTTGCGAGAGCAAAGGCATGGCAGCGTCTACCTCAATCAAGTCTTTGTCCGACTCGTCGTCCGCTGACACCACCGAGTCAAAGGTATGACGGTGGAACCTACAACTTTATCAACTTGCGTCAGTTGGCTAAAGTTAATCAACCAAGGTTTTAAGCCCTGAAACTAACTACAAATACTGAGTTATTATCTGAATTCGTGGAACCTATGGTGTGTTTTCCCTCACTGAAGCTTCTTTCTCCACCAGGACGTCAACGGCCCAAAAAGCGCCCCTGTCGGCGAGTCGCCGTCCACCCCTCGCAAAAGCTCCATCTGTCCTGCGTCCCCAGCCAAGAGTTTGGAGCGTTCCCAGAGCGCTGAGGAGCAGAAGGGTGTGAAAATGAAGCCCCCGGCCCTCAGCAACCTCACGTCCGAAGCCACCAGCACCATGTCACCTCCGCCGGCGAAGAAACTGGCACTCTCAGCCAAGAAGGTGATTCTCCCATTGGCGGACCTCTTCCTTGCCTAGTGCGAGTTCATGATACTTTCGTTCCCACACTGCTGTCCCTGAAACGATCTTTGAGTTCTTTTTAGGCAAGATACTTTGTTTCTCTGTGTTGATGCAGTTATTTAGAGTTTGTCCTCTTTTCCTTTTAGTTTCTTTTTTCTAACCATTTCTAATTCTTCTGTGCCTCGCCTCCTTGTTTTCTGTCATCCTTCTCCTCCTTCCCCATCTGATCACTTTATTTTCGTCACACTCATGGCTATTTTCTTTAGACCACCAAGTTTTTATTTATGTCAATAACTGCAGGGTCACAGTCGGACTCCGAACAACACTGATTTACCCACTTTGCCAAAACACCAGTCCAGTGATCCCACTCATCAAAACCCTCTTAATTCTCTCACACATGCCTGTAGTGATACTAAG
Organism: Synchiropus splendidus; assembly: GCF_027744825.2. Classification (NCBI taxonomy): domain Eukaryota; kingdom Metazoa; phylum Chordata; class Actinopteri; order Syngnathiformes; family Callionymidae; genus Synchiropus; species Synchiropus splendidus. Next base: position 7,475,884 of record NC_071352.1, read on the forward strand.
AGGTAAGTCCACCACCATCCCTGTGTTTGAAGTTGAAGTGGCCTGGTTTATATTTTACTAATATGATTGCAGACCCGATCCATTCCATTCTACAAAACTCAAGTCATCGCCTTTCACCACCTTCCAGCAGCTGAATCATCAGAAACTGTCCACTGTGTCGAAACCAAAAGTTAGTCTCACTCACAAAATGAAAGGGCTTCACAGTCCCGAATCAAAGAGCCCAGTGTCCTCCAATAACTCCCAAAAACGAGAAGCCGACACGCCAGATTCTTCTGCCGTGCGCAAGAAGAAGAAAAAGAAACGTCGACATTCTGAAGTGGAAGGGGATACTTTTAAGACCAACGCGGCGTCTCAGCCTGACACTGTCGATCCTGCCAGTGAAAAGAGGAAGAAGAAGAAGAGGAGAAAGAGGAAGATTGAGAGCTCAGAGGCAGCGGCGGCGAGCGAGTGTGTCCCTTCTCACATCGATGCACAGGACCAGGAGGAGAGCTGGTGTCAGGCCGGGATGTGGAGTTTGGCATCGGATGCGGAAACAAAAAATTCCAAGCAAAATAATATAGATGATTCCAAACCGTTGGAGTCGAGTCAAACAGCAGATAGAAGAGAAGAGGAGAACTCTAAGAAGAAGAGGAAAAAGAAGAAAAAGATGTGTTTGGAGGTCAGACTGGAGACGTCAGTGTCACAGAGGTCAGTTTGGTTTTGTTGGAGCACAACGTCCCACCCATTCTGTGAGTTGCTTTCAGTCTGCATGACTGCTTTTTGGGATTTAGTTGGCTTAAAACTACTGAATTACTGTGAAACACTGCCCTCTAGTGGAGGGAGGCTGGAATTAGTTGATCTGGGTGTGAAGTAATGCTTTATCCAGTTCCATGTTTTGCTCGTGTTGGTCACATAAAATGCTATTGTACTTTTATTTTACTTTCTATTTTTGTATTTATTTAATTCAGTAGATCATGTTGCTCTGGGATTACATTTTTTAAATGTATTTACTCTTTTTACTTAGTGTGTGCACATTATTGAGGCTGCTGTTTGGAAATATTTAATTGTTGAGGCATTGTATTCTATCACTCCCTTTCAGCGGTAAGTTGGATTCAAAGCGAGACCCTCAGGACAATACTGAAGAGTCAGTGACTTTGAAGAGGAAATTAAAAAACAAGAAAAATAAGTTAAAGGACAAGGTGAAGTTCAGGGAAACAGGCAAACCTGGAGCAGATGATGAGAGCAACCTGTCTGACGGAGCAGAGCCCTCTTCCAAAGTCATCTCCTCAGAGAGGGTCAACAACTCCAAAGAAAGTAAAGGTGAGGAGCCTTCTCTTTTCAGTCAATATGATTTGGATGTTGCACGTTTTTGAGTGATTGTTTTTGTGTGCAGCCCCAGTTGTTGTCTGGGACAGTCAAGTGAAGGACGGATACAAGCGATGCCAGGCGCCAGCTGCCGATGACGGTGACGGCGCCCCAAAAGCTGCTGCTCCAGTGGCCTGGGATGGGAAAAAGACTCTCGATGTGGTGCAGGAACTGCTCCAGAATTCCACAGACAAGGCCTACGGAGCTAATGGTGAGACTCTTCTGTGGTGGAAATGAGATTCTGACTGGAAGTACTCAACCTGTTTTGTTGTGCTGTAGTGCTCACTTGGGACGGAGACGTGTCCACTATCAGCAGAGATGCTATAGAAGATGTGCACCGTGCCAAGAGAGATACAGTGATCGACGAGTGGGATGAAGAGTTTGACAGAGGAAAGGTAATCATGGCCGAGGTTTTGCTTGTCTCCATTTCCTGTTGAACTGCATGTGGATTGTAGGAAGTGAAATACCTTTTCATTCTTAAACTGCCTCGCTCTCTGCCTCCTCAACAACCAGGTAAAGAAAATCAAAAACTACAAGAAAGAGAAGAGAAACTGCAGCAGCATCTTCCAGATGATCCAGGACAGGCGGAGCAAGTGGTTGGTGAGGCCCGGAGCAAAGAAAGTTTTTGGAATTCGTCGCTGAGCCTGTGTGACGCTCAGGAATATCTGGTGTAGAATCCAAAATAATAATAATAATAATGTGCTCACCATCAATTGAAAGTGATACAGTCCTTCCATCTCCCAGCCACTGAGCTCCCCGGTGGGCTCCTTAAATCATTTTCTTCAAGCTTCTATAAACTTTTAAAAGTCAGTAAACATCCAGTCTAACTTTGAATTAGTCATGAGGTGATTATCAACTCCCATAGAACATATTACACCTTGATTTAAAACACCTTTTAGTTGGCTTTATTCTTTACTTTTATCCCCTCAAGTATGTTTTTTTTCTGTATCTGTGCCAATGAATTTTTAGGACCAGATTTGCCTCATACTTGGGTGCAAAATTAAAGTCTAAAAAGACAAGTAGTTTCTTACGTGTGCATGTCTTCGATTCTTTTTTTGTGTGTTTTATGATGAAGTTTTATATACCTTTATGTTATTTTTAATTGAGATTCAGTTCTGATATATTTTGCGGGTATATTCTTGCTTTGTGTTAACAATCCACTTTTGGCACATTACACCAAACTGTTGTCTTCTGACGGTGCAATAGTCATTTGCACGTTTGTCGTTGCTGGATGAGAGCAGCGATTATTTGTGTGTGTTGATATTGTTCATCATCTGGTTTCCCTGTTTTCTTATACTTCTATGCAATATTCTGGTTGTCACCTCCAAACTGGGCCAAGACTCAGGAACCAAAACGTTGTTTATCACCTGAACCCTTTCATGGTGTTCATCCAAGCCTTGCCATGGACCACTATCTCATCTTGTCCATCCTGTAGAAACACTTTTTATAGCAGTATTTCAGGTGTCCAGGCACGAATGAGTAGCAAAAGACATTTTTCCAGTTTAGATGACTGTACAGTTCATCTTGTGCTACCTGTGCTTACCTCGCTGTAAAGACTCGGCCAGCACATTTCCATCCTAGACATGTTGCCTTGAATCGGCTTTAAAAGAGTAGGATTTAATGTTATAAATATCGCGGTTTAAGGACTTGCTACTTGGATGAGTCGGTGGATGTTAACTTGAATATTTCTCTGCAGATGTTTATGTAAAAGAGCATTGTGTGTTTTCATGTGAAACGTTGTCATGGTCACCGTAGTGTGTAGAGGGGAGGACGCCCCGGTTTCTGAGGACACTAGGCCGGACGTGACTCTCCACATGACCCGCGGAACCAGTATGGATGGATGATTCACATGTTCACTTCGCCTTTTCTGATCTGGTTGGAGGACTTTCATAATGAAAGTCTCTCCGGCCACACTATTGTTTAATTTAAAGGTGCAATAAAGTTGTGGGGTTGTTCTGTTTATCTGTGTTATCTGTTTATGCTCGCAGCAAAACAGTAATTCCACCAGCACAAAGGGCAGATGAAGCTGTGGCATCGAAAACTTCTAACCGTTCAGGGGTGCAACCAACGTATTGTGAATAGCAGCTTAGATAGTTGCGACATAGGATTCCAGCAGTATGTGTATATCTGTCCAATTTCACAATTGTGATATATGCATTAGTATTTATTTTTTATTTAATTCAGTATTGTTCTTCACTTAGTTTCCCTCCCATTTCAAAACCCTGTTTTCAGTCATTAAGTTATTCAAGTTATTTATAATGCAAATACACCAATGTATTGTGTTAAGTTTGTTAAAACTACTGACCTGGAAAACTGTCAAATGTTATTTTCCATTTTTAATGAAAATTAAGCTACGTTTTGTAAATATTTATCCTTTTAAATCTTGAAGCAAATGTATGTTAGTTCAACACATATGAATAATATAAATTGATAAACATAATACGTATTTTGTATTTAAATATACGCGATTAAATCTCTCTTTTTTAAGATGTATTATTTTTTCAAATCTCATTTAACCGTTGTCAACGCAATAAAGTTAGAACGTGACGTCACTCAGCGTGGGCGGGCTCCGCGGTCTCACCGGTGTTTCCGCCGCCGGGCGACATTAGCAACAGAAACACGTTAGTTAGTGTTTGCAACAACAAGTCCGGAATTCCACACTGAAGAAGGAAAAGAGGAAGCAGCCGGAGGCGACGGAGACGTTACCCTGGAGAGTGACGCTTGTCAGGACCGGCACCAGGATGGAGAGGCAGCTTTACGGTGAGTCCTGGCGAACACGCTCATTCTGCTGCATGAACCTGTCAACACTCCCCCCGGCGTCTTCCAAGCTCCATACTCGTCAGTAACGTCTCGCATAATTCACCCGCTGAATGCGCCGAGAATGTAAACCGAATGCAGCGTTTTTCATCATCACCTTTAACTGAAAAGTTCACCACACAAGCACTGGACCTCATCGCCGTGATAGAGACGTCAATAATTCAGTAGTTTAGTTCTCAGGGGGCTTAATGCATCTTAGAATAGAAGCTTCAGCAATGGCCTCATTACATTTCACTCTTTCAATCTCTGTTGACAGACTGCAGAGGAGAGCGTGGATCAAAATATCAACTGTGTTTTTGGCTCCTCCTTGATGGTTGCGGTGTGAAAATGGGGGTCACTTTTCTTCTTTAGACGTTGAATGATGTTTATGAATCATTTTATGTTTTTTTTTTTTAGCATCTCATTTGCGCCTCTGCGTTACATAATAATAACAGACCTGAATGCAAGTCCGGGTAAGCAACAACAAACGAATATTCTTAAGTTTTATTCGCAAACCCGGATTTCAGAAGTTTATTTTTGGGGCAGAAACTGCTATAGAACCAGGTGGATTGAATTACATGGGCAGAAGAAAACTATAATGCCTTACAAACCATTCATAGCTGTTATGTCGGATCAAGCAGTCGAAAGTAAAAGAAACAAATTTGAGCGAAAATATTACGTTTTTGGTCGGAAAATTGTGTCGCTCAATTTCAATAGAGCATGTGGAAAATCATAATTGTGGATGTATACAAAGTGAAGTTGTCCAATATAAGTAACATTATGGCTAGCTGGGCTATTGTACTGCACAGGTGGGCAAACTGTGAGTTGTGGGCCACATGTGGCCTACTGTCTGTTTTCATGGCCCTCTTAGGGTCAGAGAAAAGTGCAACTACAATTTGAATTCAAATTTTCTATTCATATCCATCAGTTCTTTGTGTCTATCTTTTATCCTCCAGGATTCAGTTCTTTTAATGAGTAACGTTCATTTAACAATATTTTTGTCCCTCAAAATAAATAAATAAAAATGTTAAAAAAATGAATTAACAGTATGAAGAAAATACTTATACTAATAAAGCACCTTTTAAAATCATATTTAACTGTTGCCAAGATATTCTCCACTTGAAAAGATCTTCCAGAACCTTTAATAATTGACCTTTAATTTAATTTTACCGTTAACCTATAATTTTAATTTTTTAATGAAATATTATATCATCAAATATTTCAAACATGTAATTCCATGACATACTTGCACTTTCCATTGTTTAAAAATATTTAGTTCACAAAATTAAAGGGTCAAGATTCTGCTTCTTGTATCCCACTCTTGTTTTAGAAAATAAAATAATGTTTTTGGAATCTTTGGGAATTGCATTGCCTACTCATGTTCTATCGCCTTCAGGAAGTAGTTTGTGGTTCTCGTTACACCAAAGGGATGTTAAGAGGAACGCCATTTTTAGGCAAAAAGAACCTCATAAATGGGGTGAAAAAGGGGGTGTGCGGTTTTGTGGCTCTACTCCGAGTCTCAGATGACAGAGCTCCACACCCTTACCAAGGGAGCGTCATCGTGCCAGTTCTGAAAAAGCTCAAAACTTGTATGAAAACAAACATAAACATAAAATAAATCAGAAAATTTATTTGTTGAAGGGGTTTAAATTTTTACCAATGAGCGCCTCTCTGTCCCAACAAAACAGTCTTGTGCTAACTTCCCGCTCAGCTGTCAATTACGTAACCATCCGTGAGATCACTGACAGAAGAGGTGCTGATGCTCGACTCCACCGCAGCGGCTTGTACACAGTACAAACGGAAGACACATTTAGACCCAAATAATGGAGTTAAAAGTGTTACAGTGTGAGAATGTGGGTCGTAACGCGTGAAGGTGCTTTAATGCGTCCCTCCTGGGATTCACTTTGAAACCCAGCAGCAGGACATCAGACTGACTTCCGTTTCTTCTGCACTCTTTTCACCATCCACCTGCAGCTGTCTGTGAAGCTCGGCTTTCGCTTTGCATACTAAAACGTGCAAATAAAGGAAACCGCGTGCTATTTATAGGAGCGGTGCGTCAAATGCTGGCAGATTTTTTTGGGTTACGTTCATCTAGTTTTGACCTGCGCCGTGGAAATGTGTTCTTGTGTGTTATTTTTAAAGCAAGTGACAGCAAATCTCTGGAGAGTTTTGATGAGAATAGAAACTGGAGGTTTCGCAGTTCCTTGGTCGTTTTGCCAGTGAATGGGATACAGTATGTTATGGCTGGTAGGAGTTTGTGTCACTGTGCTGTCACATGACATGCTGTGACAGTTGACATCACATGCTGTCAGTCAAACATACACTTTTATGTTTGTGTCTAGTCATCACAGCCAGACCTGTTTTCAAAATAGATACGCACATCTCATTACCAAGGTGCTGTTGAGCAGTGCATCAGACTGTTGTTGTTGCTATGCTTGTCCATTAGGGGGCGTCTGTGCATCATCTTACACAGTGAAGAGGCTAAATTGAGTCTTTTTAAAAAGAACTAAGGACAGATTTCTTTTGAATTCTGAATTATTTGGTAACTTTTGAGCTTCATGAGTTTGTGGGGTGAGGTCATTTGTTTCCAGCTCACCTCGAGTGACTGTGTGGTGCAAGAAGAAGTGAAACCACACTGCTGCTGTTGTTGTCATAATTCGTTGCTATTTTTTTCACTCGCTTTGATGCGTCACAAAATCATTTTGTGTTGCTGAAGTCAACGTTGCCGCCCAGGACTACAGATCCATTACAGAGAAGTGCTGACTTCACCGTGCCCACGTGGTCGCTCCTCTGACAGGGTGGAGGCGATATGCAGCTGCAGCATTTTAAAGAGGACAGGACTGACTCTGCAGTTCATGAATGGGACGTTGTTGAACACTTGACCCCTCAAGTGATGAACTATGAAGGCACATTTTTATTGATTTAACGTGGCTCTGCCTGCTGTCTGGTTGTGAGGTACCAAAGATCATCACTTTGAGCATGAGTGGGGAGGTGAGTTGTGAGTCAGATGGATGTGGGGAATGGCCTGAAGCGATGGTGACGTCACTCCTGTCCAACACCCTCAGAAGTTGAAATAGAGATGACGTAACTAACATGTACAAGTGGGCTGTTTGTCTTCTCCCTTTGGTTGTTTTGTTGTCATTTTCACATTTTAAAACACATTTTTAGAACGACATTGTAACTGTTTTTTGCTTCAGAATTCATAATATTCAGCTTGGCTAATTTACAAAATTTGAATAACAGTTCTGTTTTGTATCATGGCATCACAACAGTCCATTTAAAAAAATACCTTACATAAATATAATGCCGAAAAGGTGGTGAGCGATGACTTGAAGCCGATGTAGTTCACATGCCAGACCAATGAGTGGTGCTGTGTATCTGCACTTCTCTCATACGACGAACAATGAGGCGAACCGATTGTCAAGGTAGCTTGCTAAGTCACAGACTGTGTTCTGACAGTTTTATTTTGAGGTTAAATTATTAAGGAGTGAGAATGAGGTCAGCAGACAATAAAGGTGCCATGGCTGATAATAAGTAAATAATAAACTCGAGGAAACAATTAGCGTGTGTTGCTGGGCTCTCCTCAAGAGTCTCACTTCTTCATGTGGCCCTCGTGGGAAGATTGATTTTCCTTTCCATCTCCGTTTACATTTTTGTGACAAATGAAGCCTGAGCCTATAGTTATTTTTCACAAAGAGTCTATAATGGATAATATAGAGGATAAAATGGGCACATGCTAATGCTACATGTAGCATCGTTGTTCATATATATTTATCGGGACTAATGACCACGACCAAAACACTTTCCCTTCATGTCTAGAACTGGGGTCACCTTTGGGGTTACCTGGGGTTGTAGTAGAATTATTTGTAGATCTGTGTTTAGCAGACTCACAATTGTAGTTTTGGTAAATGGAAACGAGTGTGATTAGTCAATAGATTTTAAATATAAGATGTGTAATTCATTGCATTAGTGCATTCATTAAAATGGATTATACCCTTCCTTTAAATTAATAAATGTGTGTGAAAAATAAATAAATATACCACAAATATCAAGTACAGTGGTACCTCGGTTTTCGAACGTCCCAGACTTCGAACAAATTGGAGTTCGAACAAGAATGTCGAGATTTTTTTGCTTTGGATTTCGAAAAAAGCGTGCGCGGACCGATCAGCTGATCCACGACGCGCTTTGTTGTTGTGTATAACGCAGCCTATGTATGCAGACGTATCCCGTTAGCTACATTTACTGACTGTTTTTTCTTCATATTGAGGTCTAAAACCTTTCCTGTCTCCGCACTGGACCGTGGTAGAGTGTCACAGATGCTTGCTCTCCACACCTCCGAGGCTGGAGCGCTCACTCCAGGGTTTGATGTCCTGTTGTGGGCTGGAGCTGGGACAGGGATGAGGCGAGTCTGGGACAGAGCGTGACTTGCACAGAAGCGCACATTCAGAGCTGGACACGCACCGGGCACCTCTTCACTTCTGGAGAGACGTCACTCACTCGGCAACCCCTCCCACATGCAGCGGCCACACACATAGAGGAACAGCGCACCTGCAGCAGACACTCTACATTCACTCCTACAAAAGACTATTTTAAGGCTTGGAACGCATTATTTCTTTTTCCATTCATTGTAATGGGAAAATCAATTCAGATTTCGAACAAATCGCTTCTCGAACGGCCATCTGGAACGGATTGTGGTCGAGAACCGAGGTACCGCTGTATTTCACACACCACTAAAAATCTTTATAAATATGTAATCTAAATATATATATAAATAAATTAAAAGCCATTTCAATTATTATTATTAATATATTCATCAGTTAATCTGAAAATTTAAAAAATATATTTTTTCAATTATTTAAAAATTCAAGTGATTGCGATACGCTAATGCTACCTATAGCATTGTTGGTTATATATATTTAGGAGTTAATGTGGGACCAAAACTCTTCACCTGGGGTTTTACTAGGCTTTTAGTAGATATATGTATAGCTGACTCATTATTGTAGTTTTGGCATGTATTCCCAGATTGCCTCTCTGGGTCTGTCATGACTTCTAGATTTGTGTGTTGCAGAGGCGACACAATGTTTTATGAGACGCATCGCCACATCCGCCTCAATCTAGACCACCTCTGCAAGTGATCGGATATCAAAACGTTAACTCGTGTGTTCACATGTTTATCTTGCTTTTCATCTGTGGATTTGTTGTGTGTCCCTGAGCTGTCGGCTGGAGTGTCCATTTGAGATAAAGAAGTTATCTGAATCTGAATTTAAAGATTTTCCCGGAGGATGATGGTAACTCCCAACCTGTTGCCTGGCAACCATCTTGGTTTTAATGCTGAAAGGGTGTAAGTCACAAACCCAGACTGGAGGGGAGGCTTTATAAAAAGAAAAAACTTCTCTCATCAGACAGACTCTCTGTGCGCGTGCTAGGTCCGAGAATATCTCCTCGGATTAAAGCAGCACCAGAGTGTGAAAGGGAGAGTTAGTGCCAAGAAGAGAGGGAGAGAGAAAGAGCAGAGGAGGTGGCTGACAACACCATCGCGAAAGAAAAAGGGGAAGAGATAAAACAGAAGTGGCTTGAGCGCCATGACCGGAGCGCTGTTGTCGAGGATGAAGTAGCAAAGAAAAAGGATTGGACCTGAGAGTCAGTCCAAGCTGGGATTAGCTGAGGTGACACAGACTGAGCAGGACCTCTCTGTTGGATTCCTTCTATTAACCCCTGGAAGCCCTGACAGCTTTGAGGGGAAACCTGGGCCTCTACAACTTCCCTTTTCCTGAATATAAATTCGAGGGTGGCCTCTCTTGGACGTACAGGAATGGGGACAGTGAGCGAACTGTGCGTGTCCAGTCTGCAGACCTTCTTGTGTCCAGCTGTAAAGGCTGTCCAGCAGGCTCCAGGTAAAACCTATTAGTTTGTTGTTGTAGTTTGTAGTTCTTACAACTCTGTCTGATAAACAGTGTCATATCGTACTTTTAAAAAAGATGGTCAAAATAGGTAAATTATAACTTTTAAATTTGGCAATTAAACGTGAAAAAAAAAATATTTTTTTGTTAATATAAAAATAGAAATATGTGTGATTACTCAATAGATTTTAAATATAACATGAATGATTATTAAATTCAATGAAGTACCATTACATTGCTTTACATTTTTTTGATAATAAATATACTGATAAACTATAAACTTCCGCGACCATAAATACAGTCCAAGGGACGTGTTTAGCCCCTGTGCCTCTGTTCTCCCCTCACATTGCCCTTGTTTTTACATTTAAACTGCCATCTGCCATTCAAACAAGTAATCCCAACAGTGAGGGACGTTTGTTGACAAGCTTCACCTTGTGTTGTTTAGCTTGCGGCTAATCCTCCGCAACAGTCTAATAAAAACGCTCTTGAAGCTTAAAAATGATTTCTAAAATACTGTTACGGTGTACGTCATTGGCTTCCTGTTTATACTCGCTCAGGATGTGTTGTCGGTGTTGATTGTCTGTGTCATGAGTCAGGTGGTGTTTCCAAGGAAGTGTGTTTGTACCGGTGCTGGTTTGAAGAAGAAATATTTTTGTCTAAAAAAACGCCGTCCACGGAATGAAAATCATTGGTGTTAACTCCTGCATGTGTGCACACAGAGACAGAGAGGGCTAATGTTATTACTGACTTAAGAGGTCTAATCTGAGGCGCACATGGATCCACCACTTTAAACGTTCCCTTTGGCTCCTCAGCACGTCCACCGTTGCTCCAGCCTCCTGTGGAGGTAGTTCACCTTGGCCTTCAGGTTCCTTAGGACGCCACGCACACTGTGAGAACATTGCATTGGCCTGAGCGATGTGTTCAAGGTTCCTGTGGGAGCATGTGCAAATTATTCTGACCGACAGTGTTGACAGTGTTGCCTGCTGCCCCGGCGAATCAGCTGTTTGGCACCAAGAGGAAGCGCTGCTGTCTCGGTCATCACTCGAAACTTCAGAATCAGCAGCAGGGCGTGCGTGTGAAAGGAGACGTTGGTTCATTTTGGGGTTTTGAGAAAGGGGAAGTGGGCAGTATTGCACTGATGACGCGTGATTTTATCACTTATTTCTCAGTCCCTCAGCGACTGGCCTCTGGTGCTCTGCCGATATCAATGAGCAGTGCGGAAATCACTTTTTTAAATTAAAGATAAAGGCTTATCACAGCCATTTACTTTTGTTCACACCTACCAAGGTGGTCAGTGAACGCATCATCATGTGGCAGAAAGTCAGTATTAGGATTTACAGAAGTGGGTCCTTTCTTCTTCTTTTCCTTTGGGCTACTCCCTCCAGGGGTGGCCACAGTGGATCATCTTCCTCCATCTCACCCTGTCCTCTCCTTCCTCTTCTCTCAAACCTACAAACCTCATGTCCTCCTTCACCACCTCCATCAATCTCCTCTTTGGCCTTCCTCTCCACCTTCTGCCTGGCACTTCCAACCTCAACATCTTCTTCTCCACCTTGCCCTCCTCCTCCTCCTCCACCTTCTTCTTTCTCTTCTGGCTTCTCCCTCCAGGCGTCACCACAGTGGGTCATCTACCTCCATCTCACCCTGTCCTCTGCTTCCTCTTCTCTCAAACTCTCATGTCCTCCTTCACCACCTCCATCAATCTCCTCTTTGGACTTCCTCTCCACCTTCTGCCTGGCAGTTCCAACCTCAACATCTTCTTCTCCTCTTTCTCCTCTTTCTCCTCCTTCTTCTTCTCCTCCTCCTTCTCCATGGCCACAGCGGATCATCTTCCTCCATCTCACCCTGTCCTCTGCTTCCTCTTCTCTCAAACCTACAAACCTCATGTCCTCCTTCACCACCTCCATAAATCTCCTCTTTGGCCTTCCTCTCCACCTTGTGCCTGGCAGTTCCAACCTCAACATCTTCTTCTCCTCCTTGCCCTCCTCCTCCTTCTCCTTCTCCTCCTCCTTCTTCTCCTCCACCTTCTTCTTTCTCTTCTGGCTTCTCCCTCCAGGCGTCACCACAGCACGATTTTATTCCGATAGGGACTTAAAAATGAACATTTTATTAACATGAAAAATAGAACTGCAAATCATTCATAGGTTCAATAAAATAATTAGAAACTAAGCAATAACCTAAGGAAATTGATTCCAATAAAAAAAAAAAAAAAAACACCAAACACCAAATATTTTTTGGTGTTTTGAGTAAATTGGTTTGTATTTATCGCTCTTGTGGCTGCATAAAATGACTTGGCGAGCACAAACCTCACTTTAGACTCGATTGACTTTAGAATTTCAGCCGAAAACCATACAACAACCGAGTGACACGTTTGATTTGGCAGAGACACGGTATCAGCTGCTCCTATCAATAGCCTCCAGTATGCAGACCGCTCTTCACATAGTCTTCTTCCTGCAACTTGAGCTTGTACAAGTTGGTGTACTAAATATTTGCTTGTTATCCCAGTAGGCCAGTGATCTAGATAAATTCATAAATATTCCAACCAAAGTAGGTCACTTAAAATAAACACTAGAGGTAGCAGGGATCATTAGAAGGAATCATCAAACCAGCCCTATTTATTCAGCAGTTATGGACCATAAGATCCTTGTTAATATTTCATTGTATGTTACATAACACACCCTCTTTTTTTCCAAACTGCCTTCTGGGTCAATCACTCTACCATGTGCTCAGTGTCGTCTCATGATTTCTTCATGCCTGTAAAGCTCCAAAGTGAAGAGGCTGCGCAACATTACCCATTTTTCTTCATCACTCTGGTTTAAAAGGACTTGACCGAAGTGAAGCAACAGTTTAGCTTTGTTTCAGAGTTGCAGTCGAATTCTCCACACGTTTGCAGTGGGCAGAGTCTGGATGAATCACACAAGTGAGTCACGTTTGACTCACTTCATCACCAGTAATAGCAGATCATAAAGTAAAGATAGCTAGACAGTGAAGTGTAATTCTTATCGCTTGGGTTCTGACTCTTGTTTTTTGGGCCTCTACGTGAGGCTTTTAAACCCCATGTGCTGACATGAATGACTTGTGTGCTATGCTGTGAGTGTGAGAAAGAGGATGTCAGAGCTGGGTTCGCTGACATGATGGAGTAGCGCTGTGTGCGATGAGACGGGTGGAATAGAGCTGCCCCAGTCTCACATGGCAGCTGTGGACATCATTTGGGAACACACAACATGAGTCAGCTTGAGAATGTGCAACATCAGCTGTTGTGAAGTCGCACAATGTTGCTGCACTGGTGGCTGATGGTCCGAACAACCCAGAGAGGTGTGAATAATAGTTCCGTAAGCAAAATAAATCTGGAGTCTAAATTGTTGACTGCAGTCAGACAGATACTGCTTTCATTTCAGTCACGTTTGGATGACTAAACATTAGCAAAGAGGAGTTGAATGTGGGCGGCGAACCAGCAGAAGATACAGAGCCTTTTTACGTCTACATTATTCACTGAGTTTTTTTTGTTTTTTTTTAATCCTCCCTTATTTACATGCCGTGCACAGAATGAATTAGAGGTTAGAATTAAATCAGAGTACTTGCAAAGGAATGACTGGTATGTTTGTCGCAATGACCTTTCCCAACAGTTTCACAATCGGTTCTCTTCAGTGGTGATGACGTGCGTTTTGATGTGGTGGACCAAGACGTTTAGTAATATTAGTCTGTCGGAATTGTTTTGTTTTGCTCATCTTTTCTGTGTCGTTTGAAGCCTTCCTCATGTCAAATGCATTGCTGTTTTTCCTCTCCATGTAGTTACATAATACTCCTATAATAAAGTGAAATGGAAAAACAATATTAAATGGCACATTGAAGTGGTTACAATGACAAACAATAAATAAACAATGCTAATAAAGAACAGTCCACAGGAAAGGTTTCTCTTCAAATATTCAATGACTGTACTTGAGGCAGTAAACAATTATAAGCAACATCGTTTTTCATTTAAATAGAAAACAAAATAAATCAAGAATAAATAGGCTCGAAATAGTTTTTAACTGTAATACTGCGCGCCGTCAGCAGAGGTCTCTATCGGCACTCGTTCGCTGAAGCTTCCCAGTAATGTCATGTGAAGACGTCAATCATATCAAAAGATGCGCCCTTATTTATTCATACTTTAAATGTATTATTCACTAAACTAGGCACTTCATCATCAAATGCATCCAACACTCGCTTTTTTCTCGTGCAAAAAATCCTTCAAAATGATTGGTGAGTACTTCATCGCCAACTACTTTTAAGGCTGTTGTTAGTCTTCTAGCACTTCAGTTCTTCTTCTGGGTCTTTGAATAGTTTAGTTTGAAGGGCTGCTGTTTTTAAAGTAGGAGCCGCTTGTTTGTGTGTCACTTCAGCCTCATTGTGATTCAGTTTTATCGGCATGATGACGTTGATCAACATGACCATCTCTTTTAATTCTTCTAAAGGTCACGCTGCTGCTGCTGGCACGCATTTGTCCTGGGTTTTATCTCCCATTGGCAGCAGAGCTCCAGGGAACGGATGAACCCGGAACAATGAATTGGACCTTTATGTGAACGAAGTTGACTTCACACAGACTACATTGTCAGTGAGCCGGCTCGGGTAACACAGCTGAGGCATTCATGGGCCTCAGCATGAGCTCTTCAAATGAAGTGCCCCCACTCAGACACCATGATGATCATTCCTCTCAGCCATGAAATATGCTCCAGTTTCTTGTCTCCTGTGAGACAGTTTTTAAGCAAAGTAGTATTGAAATGCTTCAGCTGTTTCCCCCCTCACACCTGCCCGGCCTCTCCAGCTCACATTCCTCCCTCATATCTTTCTACAGGCAGAGACAAGCCATGCATGTAGATGCATTCACTTGCAGCAAGTCTGCCCTTTGTTTTGACTTCTTCCTGTTCAGGCACTGCTGCAGGTGAAACGCGCGCTGATCTGGCTGCGCCAAAAGTGCGCCAGCATCGCAGCAATAAAAAGGCCCATCGCTACTTCTGTGTCACTGAAGCGACGTCGCACTCACTTCCCCCAACTTGTGTGTGTGTGTAACAGAGCGTGGGTGTGTGAGCGGCGCTCGAGGCGAGAGGGTGGTAAACGCGTCACCATTTGCTGCACCTTTGGATGTCGTTAATCAAGTCACTGAGCTAGAACGGGAAGGGAGAGATTGGTCCCTTCACAATAAGAGCGGAGAGAGCCTCCGCAAGTTGAACAGAGCAATTTTAACAAGAGAAAGGGATTAAATGATTAAAAAAATAAGCCATTATATTACGTGTAGTATGTTCAGCTATTTAGATAGAACGCCACCATTATTTTTTGCCTCGTTACACACAGAATATGTTAGTATTTACTTTTTTTGCCCTTAAATTATTAAGTCCACCATATTGATCAACACTTTAATGTATTTATTTTTTTTAATATTGACATCATTTCCATTTCATTCATTTTATTGTTTTTTGATGAGTTTCTTTTCCTCTTCCCCTCCTCCCCCTGCTCTTCTACAGTAGGAACTACTACTAACAATAACAATAACAATATATATATATATATATATATATATATATATATATATATATATATATATATATATAGACGGAGAGAGAATATTTTGATATTTAAAATGAACTGTTCAATAAGTTTGGTAAGATTTTATTTTGAAACCACAAACCAGAAGTTGAGTCTCCTCCTCCCCCTCCTTTGACAACAACAGTCTGGCAGGAAAGACTTGGTTAAAGTCCGTGCGTCGTCGTATCCAACCACTCCTTTGGGTTTCAGACACTTTCGTTCGGTTACTGACGAAACTACTACGAATTTGACGCAAGAAATCAAGACTAATATCGAGGGTCGCTTTTGGTTCAACTTTGACAGCAAGAACAAATCTGCGGAAACTTACTTGGTCACCATGGTGTTAAAATCAGAAGACGGCGTCGGTGAGTTCAGGAAATACTTTTACTGACCATGCTCTTTCTTTTGGAAATCTCTTTAATATAAATTATAAATATGTCTTTTTAAATTAAAAATAGATGGTTTTAAAATTAGCATAGCTTTTAATTTACGTTTTAATCTTTACTGTTTTTAAAAATAGCGCTGTATTGAGTTTAATGTGTACAAACAGCAAGCCTAAAACAAAGATATTCATAATAAATACATTTTCATTCACTCATTTTCTACGATTATAATCGGGGGGACTGTCCCAGCAACACAGGGTGAGAGGCGGAGGGCTCGCTGGACAGGCCACCTGACCCCACGCACGACCACTCACGTCCATATCTACAGAGAATATAGAGCTTTATTTAAAGTTTGCATACGTTTGAACTGTGGGAGGAAACTGGAGTATTTAGAGGAAACGCGTGCAATGTTTTTTTTTTTTTGCTATTTTTATAGTTGTATTTTTTTATTCCTGTACATCTACGTTGATATTTCTTTTCACAGCTTCCGTGCTTGTTGTTATGTTTTAGACTGTTTTGGGAACGTGCTGAGGCATCAACAGGTGGAAGAACACACTCCTACACTGTCAGCAAGAGAGTAACACTTGTTGCTGAGTGCATTGTTTCACCACCACAGACTTTTAGTTCCATTGGTTCGGTTGCTAGTTTGAGGCTCTTTGTTCGTTCGCCTGGCAGCATTAATTGGCAGTGCGTCACTGCTAATCTTATTAAAGAACAGTGAACGTCTCAGTGACTGATCCGTTTTTTTCAGGCCGCCACTTCTTTGTTCTGGTTGTGTTTTAGGAGTCTGGCACACGGCTGCTTTGTTTTCACTCTCAGTAGAAGTGCTTTCTCGGAGATTCTATTTTTCCCTGCCAGTTTGATGCGTGTGGCCCGAGTGTAGATGGAGTCATGGTAATGGTTCTCTAAAGAGCGGCATTGAGAGGTCTAATGGGCACTACTAATGCCCCGGAGGTTTTCTAATGGTCATTTTCATGCGATAATCACATTTTTAGCGTGATTTGCATTAGCGCTCCGGTCCACTCAGGCTGGTGTTGATGTTAGGATACTTGCAGTCGCAACCTGACGGACATGCTTTAGGCGGAGTCCTTGTTTTGAGTAACTCACTTTGGTGAGTAGCCGTGAGACACGAAAACAATTTTCTGGGCGTTGGCGACCGTGTCATGGTCAACTGTCTTATAAGTGACTCATTATTATTCATATTATTAATAATAATATTATTATTACTGACACTATTGTTTTAGCAGCATTGGCAGTAGTAATGTAGCTCTGTTGTTGAGTTTGAATCCTCAACTCTGAAGGACAAGTCAAGCTGGGTGGAGGCCACGGTGCACACCTAGGGTTCAGCTCAGACATCTTCATAGTTATGTCATTGGTCACTTGCCAGACGAGGCTGTTTAGTCTTCTTATGTAACCCTATGAATTCAAGTCAACTTGAGTCACACAAGCTGAGGCTACTGCTCTGGTTACTTGTGTAGAACAAACAAAGCTGGTGTTTACTGTCTAGGACAACTCCTTGTTGGTGACTCCAAGCACAACTGTATGGTGCCCTTGATGACTAGATGTGTGGATGTGGATCTCATCTGGTGCCTTACCTGCGAGTCAGGTCCATAGCCTGGTCACTGTTTTTTTCTTTTAACCATTATTATAGTGACGTTGAGTTTTTGATATATACATTTTGCTTTCATCATCGACTTTACTGATGTTCTATTTATGTTTTTTCTGAACTCGCATTTTTCCCATCATTCTAATCAGATCGCAGAAGCAGACCTCCATATTATCGAGTATTTTTAAATGGTGTGTGTCAGGCTTGACTACTGCAGCAGAACTGTTTATCTGATTCTCGTGCCAAGCTGACGCCGATGCAGGTGGTTTCAGTCTGGTGACGTCTGTGTTCTCCCGACGTTATTGCTGCGGGCTGTTCTGACTTCTGGAGCGGTGGATTAGAAATGCAGCCTTTTCCTAGCTTAAATAAGATGTAGGTTTGTTCAAGATATCCTTTTGGTGAAATGTGAACAATGCGTGGAACAATGGCAGTGATCCGGCGCCACAGAAACCGAGAAAGGTCTGGACAATTTCGACCTGCCACACAAGGTTGTATAGCTGCTTTGTTGAAGCTGTGACCCCTGGTTCTATCAGAGCTGGAGGACACCGTTCAGCTGAAGAATGCCCAGAGATTTGGGTTTTCATTTCTGTTCCCACAGGATGGGCGTGGTCTGCTGTGGTCTCACTCCCGCTGAAGTCTGAGAAAAGCTTTCTGACAGGAAGTCGAACTTTATAGATGTACAGGAAGTGGCATCCCACACACAAAACATTTACCAAAAAAAAATTGTCTCATACATTACATCAGACGCCCCCTGTATGTTTTGGATGAGCATTTCAGTGGCAAAGAGGATGTTGATAAAAGCACATCCATGATAAGAATCAAAGCCGATGCTATGAGAGGACAAAGGGGTGCATTGTGGGCCAAAATAGCGCTTCCGCTTTTTAGGAAAAACATTGCGTTGGCCTTTATAAAAGCGTTAATGGTGATTATTTTAAGAATCTCTGCTATGTGGAAGGGCATCTATCGGTGTGTGCAGCTGCAGGATGTTTATCCTGACAAGTCGTCTGTATGTTTGCCTCACACTAAAGCTGTCTGGATCTCGGCGTACATTTCTTCACCTCAGGCTCATCCTCTGCCCCCAGGATTCCCTCGCAGCAACTCACACGCTTGGAAAAATAAAATATGGACGATCTTCTCTCAGCAAGCGAATTTCCGTCTCAAGCAGCTGAGCTACAGAGACAGAGCTCCCAAATTTTACATTCATCTATATACCTAGTCTCACCAAGCTTTGGATCATGAACAAAAGATTTCAATAGTTTCCTGGGCACTTTGTCTGGATATAGGCTGATTCCAAGAGGACAAAAAAAGAGGTAGACAAAAGCACTATTGATATATGTAAACAAAGGTTTGGCAAATACTTCATGTGATACCAAAGTATTGCAATCGGCAAATAAGTCGAAGTACTGTTACTATTTGGATGTGTCCCTTGAGAAAGTAATGGGAGTTATGAGCTGAAAGTTTTGACGGGAACGCACCCACAAGGTCATATTTCAGAGAAGCATCGCCACCCCTGTGTGGACAATTCAAGATGGCTTCCACGTAAGCAAGAAGTAGAGACTCTGCTGTACTGAACACTTACTGTGCTTTTTGAGTTTCCATCTTCATCCACTAGGATTTCTAACAAAACAAAAAAGCAGGAGAAAAGGCAAGAGTGAGAATAGCTTTTGTGGATGTCCCCATCTTGTTTTCCTTTGTTACTTTGGTAACTGGAACTCAGCGGTGACATCATTCCTACCTCCAACTTCCGAGGCAAATGGGACACAGGTTTCCTCTCCTTTAGCAGTTGTAGTTATTGTCCATTCCTGTTAAGTCATTTCGCTAGAAGTTTAAGCCCTTTCACTGTAAGTATATGCCTCACACCCTCATATCCTTGTTCGGCTGACGTCAAGTTATCTCGGCAGATCGCTCCATGTGCAGACACGAGGAAGTCATTGACATCTGCTCTAGTCTGGAGGCCACTCATGCTGCAAATATGCCACTTGCACTTCAGGGACTCTTCATTGGTTGTTTAAGGAAATTCATGAGGGTTTGGCCACAACCCTAGAGTCTTATGACTTAGTCAGGAAAAGTGAAGGGATGATAAGCATCATCATGCCGTGTTTTCGCCCATGTGTTTCTCATACTTTAACAACTTAATATGTGGTCATGTCTGGAAGATAATGAACAGTTTTAACTTGGACTGCTATCTGCTATCCATGTTGCAAGGACATATGTTTAATGCGAACAGACAGCTTTTTATTTAATATTTTAATGTCATAATTACAGAGCCAATATTGTGCCAGTGATTAATATCTACTACTCTAAGAATAATATTTTGGATGTTTTTTTTTAATGAAGATTTGCTCTAGAGTGACTTGTGATTCTGGGAAACGATGACAGAGTTTTTTTTTTGTGCTTGTGTGCAATGAAGAGGCAGATTTTAGAGTGGCCACTGGGTGGAGCCTTCTTATTCACTCCAGTGATGTCAAAACAGAAGGAGAGCTGGAGACAGGAGGAGGGGTGGGAGGCAGTGAGTAAGGCTCCTTCTCAAATGGACTGTCAGTGTGTCGCGGGCAGACAAGGAGCTAATATCCGCCGGCGTCTCTCTCTCTCTCCCTGACCGGAGGAGCCGGCTTGTTCCTGACATGTGCGGCTCCCCAGCAGGTCACATAGCTTATTGGAGAAGACTCTATTTTATTGCCCCGGAGGACAAATGATGGACTGAAAGCGAGGGAGAGGATACACGAGGAGTTCAGGTTTGTCTCCAGATAAATAGTTCAACTTTGTTTGGTTGATCTGCTTTGCTTGATTCCTGTGCTGTTTTGGGGTGTGGGGTTTGGCTAGAGATCTGTTGATGCGTTCGATAGTCGCAGATAGACATTATAAGGGTGGAGCTCGGTATACAGATCAATAAGTGCTGCGATGAAATCTTGAAGTCTTCCTCTTCATGAAAGAGTAAAAGTAGTTCATAATCTGACCACATTACAGTTTAAGCCGAGCTTTTAGGGTTGCGTTCAATCAGTCTCAAGAAGGATCAATTTGTTTTTCTTATCTGGCTCCCAAGACAAACCGATCCATACCGTGGATTGATATCTGAAGCTCGGACTGCTGTAGTCATCCTTCCCCTGGCCTCATTAAAGAATCTGGTTATCGTCCAGTGGCAGACACAATGGCAGAGCTGTGAGCGTCCCACTGACTCTTGTGTGCGTCTGCCACTCACCGTCCCACACCTTCTCGCCAAAACACAAGATTCCCTCTCCTCTCTGTTCAACCCCCCGCCCACCTTCAGGTCATACCAGTTTGTAGGTTTTTGATCCACGACATTTATTTCGCTCAGTGGAGCCATTGAATTGGCAGGTCAGAGGTGCATCGTTTTGGGTCAAATACCTTCAACGCCTTCCTTTTCTTCTTAGATTTTAGTGTGGCTCGGGCTTTTTAGAGAATCTCAGTGTTTTTATCTTTGGTCAATTGATTCTTCATTTGGAGCGCCTTGTTTCGGCAAATGACTAAGAGATATTGATCAAAGTTCCATTGACTGACGTAGATTGGAGACAACGCTGACCATGAGGCTGGTGGGGGCTTCTGCAGTTCAAAGGTTGTGTAGTCAATACCCGCACTGCCTAAATAGAATGATGGAAAGCTGGTGCCTACTTCCATTATGGCAGACACCTAATTCACGACAGCATAGCGGCATGTCGACTTGAACATGGTTGAAACTTGATCGGAATGTACCCAATCCTATCAAGAGACCAAGAAAATGCCACAACTGCGGCATGTGAGGCAAGGACTACTTACCTGTTAAGGGTTTAAACTGCGCTCAAATGCGGCTGTTGACCAGAAACCCTTTCCCAAAATACTGTCCGGGTCATGTACCTTAATGTGACTTCAGGTACGGATCCTGACTCACAAGTGAGAGTAATGATAAGACCAAGGCAGAGCCGCATCCCGGCTTACAGAATACCGGGCTGTGGTTCTAGCGTGAGTCAGACCTTCCAAAACTTTGATCTCATGCGGAAAACAAATATTCTATAGTCTTTTTAAGGGGCCCCAGAGAAGCATCAAGTGGGCTCCACTTTTCCATACTTCTGCTTGGTAACTTAAACCAAATGTGGCGAGAACCCAAAGAAAATGTTTAACATAAAAGAGCTCCACATTTTTTGGGTCATAATCTCAGTGAAATTGAATCACAAGAGGAACCTGCAAGCTCCTGCTGCTCTACAGAGTGTAATCAAGCTGGAACGCTTGGGTTGGGGTTTGTGATAATTTAGCATATTTTGCTCTGTCAGCAGATCATGTGCAGTCCCGCGGTATAAATATATTCATCGAGGCGTTCCATTGCACCTGTGCAACATCATGATTCTGCTCTCCCAGGTACGGTTCCAGATGTGGTGGCCCTGGCGCTCATCAGAGCAAGGATTTAATCGTGTATTAAAACTTCCTTTGAGATCAATTTTTTAACCATATCCAGTGGTTGTAGCAGGGCCATACTAGGAGATGTGAATTTTGAGAAGGGGCACTTTTTTAATTGGGTCACCTCAGTGGAGGGGTGCGCCCAAGAGATCCAACAAGCGCCGCGATTTGTAATTTCCTTGTTTTCCAAGGAGATTTCTTCACTGATCTGGGTGGAAATGAGACGTCGGCCTTCATGCCAGGATCACATGGAGTATTAGCGGACTCGCTGCCGCCGCGGGAGAGCGCTATCCTTGTTGTGTCTCTTCATGTCACCTCCTCAGGGTTTACTGCTGACCCAGCCCTCGCTCAAGAGCAACTCTCAACACTGAGAATGCTTGTTCAGTCGGAACAAAAATAGAGTAGACACGACTAATGTTCAAAGGGGTTTGAAGCATCAGTGCTTGTGGTTATTGTGAGATTAGTGTGGCATGAGTTTAATTCAGGTATTGCCTTTGGTGGTAATAAGCATCAGAACATCGTGGGAAAACAACTTCCCCCTGATTTCCCTAAAGGAAAGTGGTCAGCTCCTAGCGTAGCTTTCATTATAACACTGAGCCAAGTGTTCCATTTTTAAATGAGTGAGGTATGAGGTCATTGATGCTTAGTGGTAAACCAGTTTTTCACCAACGTGGGGTGAGATATTTTCACCTTTATTTGGCTTGGTGTTATAAGCAGTAACGGCTGTCGCATTACTATGTTATTTTTATTGTCGAACCCAAATGTAAAGGACTATAATCTGCATATCTGACTTGGCATATGTGAGGGTAATCCCCCACCAAACAAAACCTCCCGACCAAAAGAATTTCTCATGAAGTGAGAATGTGGGTGGCTGTAATTTCGTTTGCATTACTTCTGTCAGTTAGTGGTTATGTTTCCAGGGCATCAACACTTTTTTGTTTATCTGTCTCTGGCAACTTTCTCCTCGGTTCTTACATCACATGCGGTATAACACCCACCAGACGACTGGTAGTGACAGACTTCCTGTAACGTAGTGCATTCCTGGCATTGCACCGACAAGGAGTGACTGAAGCCTCTTATACTTGTTGCTTGTCTAACAAAACGCTTTTGGTCTTCTTTGATATTGATGAAGCAGTTATCAATTCAACATTTTCTCGACTGTCTGGGCCTGGCAAGATTGGGTAAAGAAATGTTGTTGTCACCATAAAGTTGAGGTGTGTGGTGCTAGTAACAGTTGTAAAGTAACAGTTGAAGACTATAGTAGTTCATCAGTCAGGTACTGCTTGTTTGGATGGAACAAAAACCCACACTCACACGTCCCTTATGGGATTCAGCTTGACACCCCTGCTGCACCGCGCAGAATTCCCAATATTTAAGTGATAATAAGGTGTTTGTTCACTTCCTGAATGACTCCTCAACAGCCTACCATCCTCGTGTGAATCCGTTGTGTGTCTTACATTTTTACAGTCGTTCTGATGTTTGTCATGGACATGTTTTATTGTTCACATTTGAATTTGATCTTCTCCAGTTGTTTTTAATCATAGTCACATACCTAATTCTTTCCAGAGAGCCAGGCCCTTGCATGACCTCTTTAGCCTCTGAACTGTGGTGGCGAAGTAATGCGGGAAGGACAAAGGGTCAAAACGGGGTTTGTGCGCTTCAGGGGAATGGGGAAAGAGTTTGTGAGTGATGGACATGATCTGCCAGCTCCAGACCTTTTGACTGTTGGTTGCTGAATTTGATCGTGGCCTTAGCAAGTTGACTGGGTTCTAGTAAATATGTATAGCTGCCGATAATCAAGAGACTTGGAGTAGATATATAGATATATAGAGATATATCAAACTACTAGCCCGAAGACATTTACATGGTGCCTATTATGAGTGGACATATGGCAGAAAAAGCCCCGTACTTCACTGCAGCAGTTGTAGATGACTCAGTATTCATCTGTTTGTCCTCCACTGAACTGTCCACCTGTTTGATCAGATCAGCTCAGTTTGAGTCGATAATATTCTAGTTTATCCGCCATTTTGAATGGTTGTACTCACAGCTGGTGTCATAACCGGTGTGCATGTATACAGTGACACCTGAGCTGTTTGACTTCCCTGTGAGTAAATATTGCAACAAGCACGTGCACTGTTTATGAATATTACAATATAGGAAACAGTTTCATCTAAAACAAATAGCAAATATGTCGTCAATGGTAATTTCTTGTGCGCTCATTTCTCCACTGTTGTTTTCTCTCCCTCAGTGCCGGACGATCTCACTCCAGAGGAGCAACAGGAGCTGGAGAATATTCGCCGGCGCAAGCAGGAGCTGCTTGAAGACATTCAGGTAGATGCAACCCACTTTGTTGAGATGAAGTTGCCGGTGTGATTCAAGTCCGCTGAGCTAGATTTGAATCTTCTGTTAAAATATGAAGTTTTCCCAGCAAGCTGCTGAGTCGGGATGTTTTATTTTTCATTCTCTATCTGCACGTTCCAGATGTTTGGCTGGCGTCCACTGCCTTCAAGCATGAAATCAAACGTTGAACTCCTATCTCGTATTCCTAGTCTTTATCCCCTGTTCTCACCCCAAGTGGAATGTGGGGTATTTCCTACAAAGCACCCGCTTCCTCCACAAATGGTTCTGATGGTTTTAGAGCTTCCACATAATTCGTTTTTTGAATTTAAGTTAAGATATTATTTGAGTTTTTTTTATAGTGGAATGGTTGCTCAGATTCAGTTCCAAACTGCTCTTTTATACAGGAAGTCGGTGACCTCCCAAATTCCCAGTAGGCACCTTAACCGGTCCAGACAAACACTGGAGGCGTGAATTGACACCCCATCTTTTATGAGCTTTGTCCTCCATCCCCTCCCCCTCTTTTGCAGCCACCCTCTGTTGACCCTTCAGTCCCAGCCGCTTCACGTGTTCCTCATTGAATCCCACACCCTCCGCTCGGCCTGCATGTCATGGCCTCCTCCACGTCCACCCACTCTCAGCCTGAGCGCTGCCTTTGTCTGTGGAGGCAGGAATCCACGGAATGTGTTGTGATTGCGCAGATCTGGAAAACACAGATGTTTCCATTGTCGTCGCGCCTGAAGTGAATCAGCGTAAAATTGGGTGCCCAGTGGTTACAGTGGGTCTCCATCTGCCTGCAAGACATCGGCAATGTTCCAGACCAGGGGGAGGCAATTGGAGTTCTATTGGCCACATTATGTCAAACAAATTCTAATGAAAAAAAACATGCAGTTTTTATTTATTAATGTAAATCATGCAGTTATTATTTGTGAGGCAGATGAACTGTTCATTTTATGAAGTTTAAATATTTTTTTGTGATATAAAAAAACTGCAATGAAATTTTAGATAAAACATGATTGTTAAAAAGCTAAGAAATAGAAAAATAATTATCTAAAAAAATTATAAAAGTAATTAATTGGCAACACACAACATGATCTCAGTTAATTTTATATTAAAAATAGAAATGAAAAAGTATGATTCACAGAATTCAATAAATTATTTGGGAATTATTGACACTCAAACATTTCCACACTGACCAGATCAGTGACCAGATCTCATGCCGTCGTCACCATACTTGCCTCAGATATTAAAAAGTAATGCTTTGATTGAGATAACTGCGCTTATAAGTTTGTTTTGTTTTGAGAAGCTGCTGACCCTTCACTTTCAGAAGAACTTTTATGATCTTACTTCCCAGTCTGGTGGCAACTTTGAGCCAAGCAATCAGAGTGAGATCACTGCACTGACATCACACTCCGCCCTTGAAGTTCTGGGGTATTTCCTGCTTCCTAAATAGAGCACATCTGCCTCTGAGTCTGTAATCACTAAATCCCGCATAAAAAATAATCCCCGTCCTGAATTCTGATACTAATAATATTGAGGTTAAACCCTCTGATCAATAAGGTTTATGCGTCAGTAGTGGTGTAAAATTCCTGTGGATTTCTGTCTCTACATTTTTAATGTCTTATTTTCAGTGTTTTTGGCAGTGTAAGCACTCGGGTCATGCTGTTGCTGTGAGGCGGTTCTGAACACGTCAGTCTGGGCGGTCATGGATGACTCAGAGATGCCCACGTGGAAGTCTCAATTGATTTTATTATGAAGCCCTTCTGTATTGTTTTCAGCGTGTACAGGCCTCCATTATTGAAACTGGAGCGCGGCTGATGGAGCTGTTTACCGTATTACTCATCGGCAGTATGAGATCAGAAAAACATGCTTGTCGTTGGCTTCATTGTTCAAGCTCGAGTTAGCAATTGCGACCTACTGTCTCCGTGCTTGTCTGAGCGCCTTTCCAGCTATTGTTTTGTCGACTTGTTGAAGCTAATATTTCTGCCTCTAACTGGCTTGTTCTCCCCGCAGCGGCTGAAGGATGAGATAGCAGAAGTGACCAGTGAGATCGAGAACCTGGGTTCTACTGAGGAGAGGTGAGACTCACTCCGTTCCGACTTGTTTGACAACAATTAACTTATCTTACGAGGATGTCAATTATTCATGTCCTCGAGGTCAAGGCAGGGTCTCATCGCACCAGACACCCCTCACCCCCACCTAGATTGGCATTGCTTTTAAGGCATTTTAAATGTTTCATCAGGCAGACCCCCATGATGCGGGGCCTCATTGAATAATGCAGCGAGTGTATAGACTGATGCAGACAATGCACGCTCCTCTGGGATGCCGCCTTTCGGTTCGGCCTACTCAAGTGGATAGGGATCCCATCAGACATGGACTCGTCCAAAAGCACTCTGCCTCTGATCAAAGCCATTAATGTACCGACACATTCTTATGATCCCAGTTTCACATCCGCCTTTTGTAAATGACTGTAAACAAAAAGCGGTTTCTCTGGAGTCGGGAACTCGCTCACTCTTCCTTAAGTTAGGGCGGAAATTTAGAAGGCTGGTTTCCCTTTTATATCTTGGGAAGTTGCCTGTAAGTCAACAAGTTGTTGTGTTATTGCCACAGTTGAATACTGCTTTACCCTGGCTGTCCTACACAATAGATAAAGCAGAGCTTAAAATAGTGCAGCTATTATACCCTTTGTATTTGAAAATATGAACACAACGAGCCAAGTAGTGGCAAAGTGTGTTGTACAAATGAAAAAAAAAAAAATCAGAAAATCTTTATATGTGAATTTGAGGGTGAGAAGAAAGAAGAATATTACAAGAATATAATTATTTAAATATTGGTGTTTAATGTAATTGTTTAACTTAAGCTGGAAAGCATGTTCAAAAAAGAATTTCTAAAATTTAAATACATGATTTTTTTAAATCATAATGGAGCCATTATTTTATTTCTTTTTATCTTTTATTTATCGCCTTTAATCAATCAGTTGAGAAGATGGTAAAGGTGAAATGCGATTTTGTATTAGGAAATATGGGATTTATGAAGTGAAAAATATTATGTTGTTTGGTTTTTACAGTGCTGGAAAATATAGAAATTGTTGCTTTAATAGAAAAGATGATGATTAGAAGGTTAAGGTCTGTTTTTAATTTTTAATTTTTGCAAATCATCTTGTTTTAAAATTTTAAAAGGGGAATCCCATGTTGATGCAGTGGATTGCAAATCATTCATATTGCACAGCCCAGATCTAGACCCAGAACTCTATTGATACGTGTCATGCTTTCATTATTAAATGCTGTTCCTCACGCTTCCTTTGTAGGAAAAATATGCAGAGAAATAAACAAGTGGCCATGGGCCGGAAGAAATTCAACATGGACCCTAAAAAGGTAAGTCTTTGATCTGGTTTCACGTTGTCATCCCAACCCTTAACTGTGTTTTCTCCAGGGAATCCAGTTCATGATCGAGAATGAGCTGCTGAAGAACACCAGCGACGACATCGCTCAGTTCCTCTACAAAGGCGAAGGCTTGAACAAGACAGCCATCGGAGATTATCTGGGAGAAAGGTGATTTTTTTTTTTTTTTTTTTTTTTTTTTCCCTGGCGTGTGTGAGGTCTGACCAGCAAATGGAGCTCAGCCTGTTGATGGATGCTCTGTGATTGTTCAGTCCTGGGCGGGCCTGTGGACCATTAGCCTCACGATTGGTCGCATGCTCCTCTGGGAGCGCTGGGACGGTCAGTGAGACGTCCTTAGAGCCACAAACATGATCTCACAGGGCAGATCATTTACTCTGAGGGCCAGGCGGGTCAGGGATGATGTCATGATCCTGATTGGTTGGAAAACAAACTGGTGGGTCTGAACTTGCGCAGCAAAGTAAATGACTATGTCACTCTTCAGTGCTGTCAGTGTTTATTTGTTTAAAAAAAATCAGTGGAAATGAAATGTGGTGCAGAATGGGCAATACTGCCACCTGCTGTCCCATTGAACTTATACCTGTCAATGATTTTTGAAATGCTTAAGAAGCTATTGAATTATAAGGCTAAAATATAGAGTAGAAAATGAAGTTTAGTTTCATATTTTTCCTTCCTTTCAACAGGGATGATTTCAACATCGAAGTCCTTCATGCATTCGTGGAGCTCCATGAATTCACAGACCTCAACCTGGTTCAGGCCCTCAGGTACCACCAGACTCCGATGAGATTCTTGAACCCCCCCCATGGCTCGAAAGGTTGCTTTACCTCGGTCGACTTTATTTTTTCAACAGACAGTTCCTGTGGAGTTTTCGACTGCCGGGAGAGGCTCAGAAGATCGATCGCATGATGGAAGCCTTTGCTCAGCGCTACTGTCAATGCAACCCTGGTGTTTTCCAGTCCACAGGTGAAGCTTTCTCCTTAATGTGTCATCTGAGAGTTTTCCTCATGCGTCATACAACCTCCACCTTATTCATGTGTGGCACCACACTGCACTTGAGCCTGATAGTCTCATGCACGTCTCCTTTCCACGCCTGCCTTATTTAGCAGACTCTGAGTCTGCGCCGGGTTATGGAAGTGCGTCTGGCTTTTGGAAACAGTCAGCAGCGCTGTACATGAATGCAGATGGATGTGAATAATGTATGGGACCTCTAACGCGCCAGATAAAGTGCTGCCTCGTCAGCCGCGCGCGCACAAATACACACTTAAGTATGCGAGCCCAGAAAAGCCCACGTAATTGCCCACATCCAGCTTTTCAGTCCGCCCCACTCTGTTGGCTAATGAAGCTGCGCCCCCTTTCTCCTGGTTCTGCCGTCCCCGCGGAGTGCCGCCGCCTCATTTGCATTCATATTTAAACGCGTAACTTCAGTCGTAAACGGTCTGAGGCTGCCTGATATTTGGGAAAAAAGGAAGCTATTGTACAATACAGTTAGTTTAATAGCACGTTTGCTATTTCTGTTATGTAAGGAGCCTGTGCGTTTGAGATTTGTCGCAATGGTAACGTGAATTCAACTGCACGACGATATTTTCATGCTGTCATAGGGTGTGTGTGTGGACCTGGTTTAGCTGTTCTTGTGGGGATCTTGTGCTTTTCTGAGGACATCTTGGCCAGTCCCCACAAGCTTCTGTTTACGGATTCAAATGAGGAAGTCCTGGTTAAGGTTAGCCATTTGTTGGGGATGGTTTGGTTTCGGGTGAGAGGCTGGGGAAAGCGTGAAAGTCAATGAAATGTCCTCGCAAAGATAGCAGTACGTGTGTGTGTGTCGGTCTCGTGGTTTTTGCATCAAGTCCACCTGCTCCTCGAGAGAACTGCACATTTATTTAGTCGGCAAATAGTGGTCGGGTGAGGTGAAAAGAAAGTTTTCAGTTGAAAATAGTTGAAACGCTTGGAAGGAAGGAGAGTGAGGTCAGGCAGGATGAGAGACTAGTCAGCGAAGACAGAAGATCCAAAGGTACAGGAGACGGCAGCTGCCTTCTTATGTGCGCCACCTGCTACATCATACGCTGCTTGATGGTGTCCTTCCACACTGCAGCATCTCGAGTCCTCCCTTTGTTGATGTTCATTAATATATGTCAGCTGCTATATGTTACATTTATTTTTCATTTCATGGCTGACAGTTTGTTCTTGGGGAAACGAGACACAGAAAGAAGTTCATTGTATCAATGTAGGACAGTAGCGGATGTGTTTACATTTACATCTGCTGAGATTTTCTGTCAAAATAACTCATAGCAGCGATGACTGGCTACTGTTATTAGGTCACACTAAAGCAATAAACAACTGCAGTAACAATCGTCATAATGAATACCGTCGTCCAGACAGGGATCTACTTATAAAGACCACAGCCGTACCCTAGTTTTTATCATTGCAGTTTTGTTGCCCTTCAGCTCAAGAACAACATCAAGTACACAAATAATTTTTAAAAAGCGCCGTCAGGTATCGATGTTATGTCAATGAAAGGTTTCAGACTCCGACACTGTTGTCGACTAGTCCCCGACTTTTCTTTACACTTAGTCGGCACATGAATCTGTACAAGTTGTCAGACATGCCTGACTCTAGTTTTCTAAGTTTGCGACAATTTACACTTTTGATTTCTTAAAATGTGGGTGGAAGGTATGTCAATTTTTTTTTTTAATCCTTGCAAGAAATTGCGAGAAACTTCGGGCTCCATTTTAGGCATCAGCACTTCCATAGTCCAAACAAAAACAGGTGAAATCAAGTGAAGAGTGAACTACACTACAGCAGGACAATAGGTTGTTGTTTTTTTTTAATGCTGGTTAAAGTTGGTTTTGATGCGTGAAACTAGCTCATGAAGGCGTTTGTGTGGTTACAGACACCTGCTACATCCTGTCCTTCGCCATCATCATGCTCAACACCAGCCTGCACAATCCCAACGTGAAGGACAAGCCCACAGTGGAGCGCTTCATCTCCATGAACAGAGGGATCAACGACGGAGGAGACTTGCCCGAGGACCTGCTCAGGGTGAGCGGATTTCTGAATCATGATTTGTGTCTTTTATTCCTCACGCATTGAGCCTTTTGTTTCTGGAATTGGGCAGAATCTGTACGACAGCATTAAGAATGAGCCGTTCAAAATCCCAGAGGACGACGGCAACGACCTCACGCACACCTTCTTCAACCCCGACAGGGAGGGCTGGCTGCTGAAACTCGGTACGTCACTCTGGACTTCCACTTTTTTTTCATCGATTCAACCTGTGTGAATAGGTGCTGCATCAAAGACCGTCATGGCCGCCGTCTGTTTGATGTTTTATGAATGTGGCCTTCAGATCAAACGCCACATGAATTAATGGTGTGAAAATATTTAAAAAAAAAAAAAGGATCTTTGAAGCATAGTTTTTTTTAAATTTTTCATGAAATTTAATAGACAAGTGTTAATGGTGGAAGCTAAAGACGGCTTCAAAGCTTCCTCATATTTCCTTCATCTCAGTAAAATGGCGGCTGTGTCTTCAGGCTCACTTGTAACCTTAAAAATGAAGAGTCAAAAGGTCGTATCACAAAGCGCCAACCTGTGGCGAGGACCTTCTCCCTTTTCTCCTCTTGAGATTTCTCGCCGTCGTGCAGATTCACCCTCCTGAAGAGTGACGGTGAATGTTCACGGCCGCTTCCCTCTCCGGTGACTCGACAGAACAGAGTCACGGAAATCGAAAGTTTTTTTTTTTTTTCACCTGAACGGA
This sequence comes from Synchiropus splendidus, assembly GCF_027744825.2. Classification (NCBI taxonomy): domain Eukaryota; kingdom Metazoa; phylum Chordata; class Actinopteri; order Syngnathiformes; family Callionymidae; genus Synchiropus; species Synchiropus splendidus. Next base: position 7,507,347 of record NC_071352.1, read on the forward strand.
GGAACAGTTGTGTAGTGCGTTTTCAGTTTGCAACCAGCGCCCTCTTGTGGCCGCCACGCTGAAACGCAATGCATCAAAGCCTCCCTCTTTTCAATGACAGGTCTGTGGTGAAATTCCTTATCATTTAATTTGATTTATTTTTGTTTTCTTTTCTTCCTTGTTTGTTTGTTCCCATGATTTTGGCTGTTGTCTTTCCTCAGGAGGTATGTACACTTGCTCTTCCCAAACGCTAGTTCATCTCTCAGGTGCTTTCGGTGGTCTGCCATGCTTTTGTTTTTTTTGTTTTGTTTTTAAAGCTGGAGGTTTATTTCTTTTGTTTGTCTCCATCCACTCATCTCAGATGTTTGTGTCTTCAGTCTCTCTCTAAGCTGGTGGTTTATTTCCGTTCCTCTTTTATCTCTGTGGGTGGGGTGGGGGCCTGGCGGTCGCCGGGGACGCCGGCCTGCTGCGGGAAGCTTTTGAAACGGCGATACACTCTGCGGAGGTCACCCTCTCTGATCTCTTGTTTGTGGAAGCTGCATTATATCTGTCTTTCCATCCGGGGAGCTCACCCCAAAACCACTCCTGAACGTGTGGCTCCCCGGCGGAAGGGAAGGGAATACTGCAGCTTTTCATTGTGCTTCTGCTTTTCCTCGTGCCTGCTAACCAGTTTGGAGCGTGACGGCGCCGTGAGCCCAATGATGAGCGGCAGTCAATTCAAAATGTTGATGTGACTATGATTCATGAGCTGATCTGAGCCATCACTCTACCAGACCGCTGCCAATTCCACTTGAATATTGACTCACCTAGTGCACTCCGGTTTTGACGAAATTATTATTATTATTATTATTATATTTTTTAATTATATATTTTTTAATTTTTATATTTCCTTTCCTATTTAAAATTATGTTTAACAAATTACTACATATTATTCTCTTTACATTACAATTACAGAAAAGAAAGGACCTTCATTTTAGGGTGGTAACATGGGTATAAATTAAATGAGTATAAATAAAAGTTTTTTTTATAAGAAATGTATGTTTAAATATGTTTTGCATAGTATCAAAGGCATAATTTAAAAATCTGGTTTAAAAAAAGTCGAATTTTGAATGAATGTTGTGCTAATTCAGCACATAATGTAATTCACAAGACTTGTGACAGTTCTGATCCAAGTTTGTGAATTCAGTTTTACGTTTTTGACGCAAAGCGGTTTGGTAGAATGACCAGTCGCATGTATCAATCTGTTTGATTTCCAGCTTAAGTCTCGCAGTGTTTGCAGTTGTAATTCAATACATGCAATGTTTTTGTCACTGAGGGGACCAGAATAATCATTTAAAAACAGCTTTACGTAGTTAAATATTCAGCAACATGTTTGGAAGTGCAGGATGTGCTGCTTCTTCACTGCAGTGTGACGTATATGGCCCTCAGACCTCAGGTTTGACCCCTGAGCTGGTTGTACTTCCCTCCTCCGTCCATCGCATCACGTGTTGTGTTGATCTGCCTTGTGTCGCCCGGGGTCTCTCATCCATGCCTGCGGTGTGGCACGTGCCGATGGCGTCTGTAGATGATCGTGTAGACCCGACTCCTGGCGCCGGGGATGTGAAGGGCTACATCATATACAGCGACAGTGCTGCTATATGATCACGTGTGTGTGTGTGTGTTTGTCTGCTCGTAACTTCTGGGTTCATTAACACTGGTGGTGGAATTTCCTCGTCTAGACAAGCGAATCCCGCCACTGGACTCGCCGCTTCTTTAAAACCCAGTTAACAAAGCTGAGCACGGGAAATCCAAGTCTGCGAGCCCTGCAGGGCCGCTGGCACCCCATCCTCCCTCCGCTCCCAGGCTGCCATCTGCTCCTGCGATCGGGTTTCGCCTCGGAGGAAGTCTGTGTGACAAAAGGGGGTCAAAGGTCGGTGGAAGATCAGCGAGCGCAGAGTTAACCAGAGAGCCCCCGCTGAGTCTGAAAGGGTGGAGAGCTAATCCACGCCGTGAGAAGGGCCTTTATTCAAGAGTGTGGCCACCAAGTGTTGAGAGAGGAAATGTCCACTGTAAAATAGTAAAACAAGCTGTAGTGTTTGACCTTCTCCACACCTTGACCTTTCGATGGCTCCTCAAGTGTGAGATGTAGAATCCCGTGAGCTAGCTAGTATGACAGCGCAGGTTGCCGGTTCAGCCGCCACTGCCTTCCTCAGAAAGACCCTGCATCTTCCCAATAAAGCGAGAGGAAGCAGGTAGACGTCCTGTGGTGGAGTCAGTGGGTCTCTCTCTCTGAGCCATCGCCTGTCTGTCTGCTTGAACATCTGTCTGCCTGTCTGTTGCTCGACCCGGTGCTTCGGTGCTCGTCTCTCCGTCCGCTGTCCCCCTCTCTCCCGTCACTCTGACCGCTGGATGTTTGCTCTGCAGGGGGGCGTGTCAAGACGTGGAAGAGGAGATGGTTCATCCTCACCGACAACTGTCTGTACTACTTCGAGTACACCACGGTGGGTCCCGCCGCGCTTCTCTGCCGACCTGTGTGTCGTGGTTTTGCTTACAGTTTATCCTTTCCATCCACAGGACAAAGAGCCCAGGGGCATCATCCCGCTGGAGAACCTGAGCATCAGAGAGGTGGAGGACAAGAAACCTGTAAGCGCAGCTCCCCCTTCTGGCGGTTTTGTGATTTATTTATTTTTTCTTGGCCCCCTGAAAATACACTCTCAAATGATGCTGTTTGAGTTGTAATTCACACCTGAGTGTTTCGAGCCTTTTCCCTGAGCGAGCATCTGCTAATGGCTTCTCCAGCAGCTTGTTCCGTGCAAAATGAGGCTGTGAGGAGAAACACTCTCCTGCTGCTCCGCGTGCCGACCTCAGGTGCACACAGACTCATCGCAGCTCCTTTATCAAGCCCAGTCTTTTTTTTTGCCATACCTAAACAAGCTGTTTTCACATCCTGTTGGCAAGTGTGAAGAGGACTGTTGCTGCCTATTCCACACACTTGAATTGTGTCTGGGAAGTTGTCCAGGTAGTTTCCACCGTTCTGATCAGCCCCGTCTTTCTCTGCTGCAGAACTGCTTTGAGCTCTTCATCCCCGACAACAAGGACCAGGTGATCAAAGCCTGCAAGACAGAGGCTGACGGACGAGTGGTGGAGGGCAACCACACCTTCTACCGCATCTCTGCTCCCACCACTGAAGAGAAGGACGAGTGGATGAACAGCATCAAGTAATGAGCCTCTCCTTTCCTGACTGGAACGCTGTGACTTTATCAAGCTCATGTTTAAATGTCTATTCATTGTGATCTATGAGGTATAAACCCTCTGGTTAGTTGGATTTATTTGTGGAATGCAATCCCACCTCTGGGTCACAGGTAGCTTGTGCTAAATATTTTAGCTGTTTTCTTAGCTTAAATTGTTGCAGTGTAAAGCGCATTAATTCACATCCAAACTCAGTTAGATTTCGTGAATCATAACTTTTTTTGTAATTGTAAACTTAATAATAATAATCCAGTGGTACCTCGGTTTTCGAATGTCCCGGACTTCAAACAAAAATTTCGAGGTTTTTTTGCTTCGGATTTCGAACGAAAATCCAGAACTCCAACGCCCCTGAAAAAAGCCAGAAAAAACATAACGTGCGCGGACTGATCAGCTGACCCACAACGCGCTTTGTTATTGTGTATAACGCAGCCTCTGTATGAAGAAGTGTCCCGTCAGCTACATTTACTGACTGTTTTTTCTTCATATTGAGGTGTAAAACCTTTCCTGTCTCCGCACTGGACCGTGGTAGAGTGTCACAGATGCTCGTTCTCCACACCTCCGAGGCTGGAGCTCACACTCCAGGGTTTGATGTCCTGTTGTGGGCTGGAGCTGGGACAGGGATGAGGCGAGTCTGGGACAGAGCGTGACTTGGTTTATGACTTTGTCACAGCCAAACTGCACAGAAGCGCACATTCAGAGCTGGACACGCACCGGGCACCTCTTCACTTCTGGAGAGACGTCACTCACTCGGCAACCCCTCCCACATGCAGCGGCCACACACATAGAGGAACAGCGCACCTGCAGCAGACACTCTACATTCACTCCTACAAAAGACTATTTTAAGGCTTGGAACGCATTATTTCTTTTTCCATTCATTGTAATGGGAAAAGTCGTTTCAGATTTCCAACAAATTGCTTCTCGAACGGCCGTCTGGAACGGATTGTGGTCGAGAACCGAGGTACCGCTGTATTTTATTTATATTTTAACTTCAAACAAAAAGCGTGGTGTGGCGCCTCCTGCCGCTTGTGCTCGATGGCGCGCAAAAAACGCAGGTGTGCGCTTATGTCTTGCTACTTCCTGCTGAACAGCGACACAACAATGGTCTGGGTTTTAAAAAATGCGTCACTCGATAAACTGCTGATTAAAAGTTGAGTCCCGCAGCTGTGTCTCCTGCCGAGATCAAGATAGAAGTGAGGTGGTTCCAACTGTGTGGTCACTCATAAAAGCCTCTTTTCTGTGGGACATTAATCCTCATGTTGTGATTGAGAGTTAAACCAGGTGCATTTAACCAGACCTCTCGTGTCCCTGCAGGGCGGCCATCAGCAGAGACCCGTTCTACGAGATGCTGGCGGCGAGGAAGAAGAAGGTGTCGTCCATGAAGAGGCACTAAGGGCCGGGACTCACCCAAGGTTCGGGTCTGACCTCTACAGGAGACAGTTCAGCTCTGTTTTCGGACTCTCGTGTGGGAAACCGAAGAGAGGCATGCTGGGGCGTTTCGATTCAGACCACATCCTTCGATGTCTTCCTCACTTTCTCTCTCTTGTTTTGCGTGGAGTCCCCCTCCCCGACACTCTGAATTTTGCAACTCAGCACACATTGTTTCGACTCAGCAGGTCTGACAGAGCGTGGTGCCCCGACCAAAAACACCCCGAATCTTTTACAGCTTTTATTGGTTATCTTTCGTGCATCTGAAACTTCAGGTGGGGGTTCATTTGCTCTCTCTCCCCTCCGCCCCCCTAAACTTTTGTGTGGAAAAAGTTGCCTCTCAGGAGATTGGACTGATTCCAGGACGACTGGACGTCGAAACAGAAGACTGTCACAGGAACTCACCTGAGCATTTGCTTCATGTCCATGTGTGACCACAGAAGGCTGCTGGCTAGCTCGTTTGTTACCTTTTGAAACGGTAAACCAATCGCATCACTTCTTCAGTTTATTTATAGACCCGCGTTTCCCTGAAAAGTCGCTGAAACAGCACTTTTTGCTTTTTAAAAAAAAAAATCCTCCTCCGCTCAACAACTCAGGATTCCCGTTTTTTTTTTTTTTGGGTCTTTTTCGGAAATGTTCTGAACCAAAACACGCGGGCCCTTCTGGGAAAACCATATTTGAGTTTTCATCTTTCACTGTGCCTGCTTGTCTGCCGGCCCCACTCCCATTTCCTGTTTTCCTCCCGCTCCCCAGAGAAAGACGGCAAACAATCAGTGTTGGTTTATTTATCAAAAGAAAAAGTTGTACATAGTTTAATGTATAGTGGGTATGTTTTTGTTTCTTTCTAGTCGTGCCATTGTTGTGGTTCATTTGTTCTTTTGGAGTTTTCTATTGTTGCCATTTAACCAAGCCGAAAATAAATATGCATCCGTCAGCCCGCCCGCCCAGTTGTGTTGTGTTTGGGTCAGCAGGGGGCGGTGTTGGTCAGGTTGCGTTGACTCCAAAGGTGCCCGAATACGCTCTTCTCAGTGTCTTATTTTGACGGGAATATGCAGCGGAGTGAGAATAAAAATAGTTCTCTGGATCCCTGCCGTCAACATTTCCCATCTTTAATATTCACCATGCAAATCTTTACGGAGAGGAAGTGTATCAGATGATGCCTGGAACAGGAATCGATAGCAGTGACCTTAATTTACCTCAACCAGAGCGGCGCTGCTGGAAAGTGCGTGTGCGCGGACGAGGAAGTGCGTGGTGTCGTCAGCATAAACGCTGAAATAGAGGAAAACACACAATCACGGAACTTCAGAAGCACTGTTGAGAAATGCATCATGGGGAATCAAACCACTTGTCGCTATTGTTGTTTTTCTTTCAGGCATCAGATAAACTATTCATCCGAATCTTATTTATGATTATTTATTATTATGAGTCGTAATAACAAAATTAACTTCATAATAAATGCTTATCAGAGGCAGGTACGGAATGAGGAAATTGCCCCCTATTATTTATGATTTATTAATAACTGACTATGGCGCCTTGAGCTGCTTCGCCAACTCAACACGCCCCCTGCAGCTGGACCCGAGCGCCACCTTCCCATGTTTGGTTGCCTGGACCTCACATCCTTGCTTGCTACATTCCAGACACATTTCTCTGCGAAATATTTCACGATGAGACGCTCAAAATTCCCCAAAAATTCAACACATAATTCCATCAGCTGGGGACCAGCAGTGACGTAACGGAGGCCCCGCGAATGTTTTCCCAGATTCTCTTCCCGCCACCGACTTGTCAACACTGTTATCGCTTCACTTGATTCTGTTCACATTCTTCCCCAACGTATTCCATCTTTGGTCTCAGCTGCTGTCCACTTGTATTTTTATCTCTGGTTCTTCATAGTTTTGGACTCTTTCATCTGACCATATCGCCAAGTGTTAGGAGATGAGGTAAGTCCAGCTCCATGAGCCACAGTCCAGAAGCATGATCTGGCAAAAATGCATTCGTGAGGTCAGAATGAAACCACTATTGCTATATACGACTTGTTCAACTAAGAGTACAATTCCTATAGTACTTCTTGTCCCTCTAAATGAGGTGAAAGAAAAATATATGCAGAAATGAACTGCCTTCCTGTCATATTTAGTTTGGAGTCTATATATATATAAGTCTCTCTCTCTCTCTCTATATATATATATATAATTAAATTTCCATATTTACAATATTTTCCCATGCACTGGTTGTGTAAGTTTATTACTATTATTATTATTATTTATTTATTTATTTTTCTTCTTTATTGTCCACGTCAGTCATTGTCAGAGATGGTAAAGTTCTGACCAACTATGGGTTGGAAGGTCTGGAAATTTGCTCAGGCATTTGGTGAAGCTGGCGGTTAAGGGGTTAAACTTCATAACTCCTCTCTCTGTGAGTGGGAGCCGAGGTTGCTCTTCATTCCAGGTAGCTGGATGAGCTCTTCTGGGCTCTGATCTCTTATTAGTGCTGCTCCAGTCTTTCATTGAGATGGTGGGAATAAGAAATTACTTGGGGGAAAAAAAAGACTAAAACGTCTCTCAGAAGTGTTTCGCCTAGCAACAGGACCCAGGAGGTTAAATAAGGTCGGGGAGTTGAAGTCTTGCAGCATTAGAGGAGCAGCAGGGATGTGACAGCAGTTCTGTTGAGTCCAGTCACTACTTCTAAAGAAAGAACTGGTGACATCAGTTTAACTTGTAAAGCACTCAGAGAGTGCAGACCTCCACCCATAAAGAAAACACTTAATCCTCTGTCCAGGAATTCAACCTGAGGCGCAGTAGCAAGAGAGCAGCGAGTACTAATGTTGACCAGTATGGACACCTGGAAAGTTGGAATCATTTTTTTCATTCCTGAAAAATGTCACGCAAGGTCATTTTGAACACAAACAAACCCACCCTGTTGAACACATGACCTCTGTAGTGGAGGTAAGAAGTAACAGCAGCAGGACCAGTGGAGTCGGTGGGACTGAAAATCCCAGTGAAACCGCTGCTCGTAACATAGCTGACGCTTGAATCAGAGTGGACCCCAGCAGGAGTGTTTTGACATCACTAAGCCAAAGAGTCGACCCGATGTGATGGGAAACCAGCGGCACGTAACCATGCTAATAGAAGCAGAGTTCAGTGGTGCTGCTGGGATTCAGTGACCTGAACTGGAGTGACGTGACACAGAGTTCGAGCGCATCCTGACCCGGAATCCAAAAACAATTGAGGGAGGAGGCTATTTGGACGTGGCTGTGTCGTGTTTTTTCTTGCTAAAGGCTGAACTTTGGACAGAATTACGGGCTGAAATTTTAGCTTTCTACATAGAACTGGAAATGATTTCCCTTTTTCCCACTGTGGTTGGCTGTGTTCCATAAGAAGGAGAAATTCACATGAAGTCGCTGAGATGATGCAGTACACATGGTCGACCTGTATGTGGCGCTTTATGCTTTGAGGAAAATGAAGAAGAAGGGCACTTGGGTGGAAATGGTGACTTGCACTTGGGCATCTGAGAGGGCTGCCTTCAAAATATCGGTAATTTTATCGGCCAAAATTCAGGTAGGTGAAAAAACGATACCAACCTGTACAACATCAGAGAGAGTTCTACGCTTTAGCTCACGGATTGAACACATAGCTCACAGCCACCTCTGTCTGCGAAATGACGTCGGCTTTAAATCGGTCTTTGGAATACACAGAAGAACAAACTTTGCGTTAGAGTATTGTGAAGAGTTGGCTTCTTCTCGCTTCTTTGCATGCTAACTTAGCTTAGCTTGCAGCATCTTCTGTGATTTCCTAGTGTTTTATACAGGCACTATCAGGAGCTTCAGCAACATTGCTCCACTGCAGCCAGTGGAGAATTCTTTGACTTCCTGGGCCCACGTACCTGAGCCGTCCCCTCCTCAGAGGTCACGCAGATGCAGGCGAGAAGCCGAGCCGCAGGATTCTCTGCCTCCCTCGGTAAGTGGAGACATGTGAGTCCAGTCAGGCTTCAATTAGACTCAGACGGTTTCCCAGAAGTGCAGGGAGTTCTCCTCCCCCTCCCCCCGACCCGTGTCCCGGCCCACCGCGGCAGGAGAAGCGCCCACTCCGCGGCGTTCAGACGTGACCTCAGCCGACATGCCGAGAAGTTTTCTCCCTCACATGGAGCCCCAGGAATGATGCAGCGATGAACCGGTCACGCAGAACCTGCTGAGTGTTCTCAGCTGGTCCCACTTGCTGTCAGCAGCACTTTGAAGTGGGCATTTGTTTTTGTTTTGTTTTTTTTCCCCCAATAGAACAGGGGTTCCCCTTCAAATAAACCTCACCCTCCTCTTGCGCTCTCCAATACTGGATTGTTTGGAAGCACGATTTATGCTCCGCTGCTTGGAAGGCAGATGGATTGTGGCTTTCCTGGAATACAGCTTGAATAATCTGCATGAATCTATTTGATTTAAGAAGCTGTTTTCTGGGCTGGACTTCTCAGAACGGGCGTCAAGGAAAAACCTTTTTCTTCTTCGCATAATAGTGCTTCCATCTGCCCCACAGTGCTGCACTGGTGTTCACACACACGTCGCCCGAAACCCTCTTTATCATTGACGCTTCAATGCGGCTCCCTCCTATAATCACAAAAGCTCTTTAGAGCTTCTAATTACGTTTTTTTCAGGATTATTCGCTGTTTTTACTGAGCAAACGCCACAGTTGAAGGCTTTAATTTGACCTTAAATCTGCATATTGTTCCAATGATTTCTATTTTTTATTATTAAATCCTCAAGATACTGTAAAAAACCCCATTTTTAAATTTAAATTTTATTTTTATTGATAAATAATGACTAACTAACTTTATTAAAAATAATAGAGGAATAATTCATCTTCATGAATCATATTTTAATATTTAAAGGGCCGAATCTGTTGCTTAAAAATGAAAACTTTACGGTGCATAAACAAGATTTTATTTTAGTTTTATGCGTCCACTTTACGCTTTCCTTTAAATAACAAATTTCAATAAAGGTTTTAAAGCATCAGGCAATTTTTTTTTTAATCCTCAGGAGTAAAATTGAAAAAACAAGCATTAAAAAAAACATACTAAAAGCCACAAATGCAAATTTATGATCAGGCCGAAGTGTGTCACATTAAATAATCTGGGTTCCGAGACCTGCTTCACGACACGCATCTGCCGGGAATTCAACGCTCACGGTTGCTGAATGACAGATCAATGATTAACCAAGAAATCCGAACGTCGAATGTTACGACCTTGCAGTTATCGCCTTATCAAACAGGTGGCGTGTGAATCTGCCCCTGGCAGCAGGGCGTTGAGCCATAAAGCTGGACTCAAGGAAACAAAGCAACACAGCCACTTGATGCAGGAAAATGCAGCAAGTGAAACGGGAATGTGAAGCTTGTGACACAATGACCTGGAGTTGCCTCCAGGAAATGAAGCGAAGAAACCAGTTGTGAGTTAAAAAAAAAAATAGGTCAACCTGTCTTATAGATGAAAGTCGGTCACTATGTACGGCGCGGAACGAAACGGAGCGACTGCTATTAGGCAAATCATTTAAGGCAATACGAGTCTTAAAATAAACGCCGCGCAAGCAAAGTGCTGCACAAGGATCAGGACCAACTGACATCGAGCAAGAAGACAAAGATGTCAAATGAATGATTCAAAACTTTGAATCGAGACGCTGCAACATTTCGGGCCTGTCACTGACTACTGTTTTTAATCTCAATTAATCGCTTTAAAGATGAGTTAACTCGCGATTATTGACAGATAATCTGTTTTAAATGTAACTTAAGGGAGATTTAATCGACACTGAAGTGGCCAATAATGTTCACAATGTTCTGCATGTTATTATTGGCCACTCTCACATCGTCCTTTAAGTTACATGCAGAACAGATAAAAAAAAAAAGTCGTTAATGCCATTAATCGCGAGTTAACTCAGGTTTAGTGCAATAAATGGAGACTAAAATAGTAATCCACTGACAGCCCAAATAATGATACACACATCCGTGTTTGATTCCTGCTTTCACCTTTGAATTTATATTAATTTCATTTAAATCAAACAGATTCAGAAATCAAACTTATGAAGATACTGTCTCTAATGTTATTATAGTTATTAGATTTATAGTAAATATAATATTTGGAGTAAATAACTCCACTTCATTGAAGAACCTGCATTTTATCTTATCTTATATTTTTTGACGCATTTACGTAACTATATTATTATTATTATATTATTATGATACACGCATTATAATAATAATATAATAACAACAACAACAACAACAACAATAATAATAACAATACATTTTGGTCACACTTTGAAACAACTATATTTTGGTCAGTAATTCAATTATTCAGGTGGAAAGTATAGAACTGACCACATGTATTTTTCAATAATAAACATAATAAACAAGATGGACGCAGCAGAAAACTAGCAAGAGAACCACATTTGTGGGATCCACAGAACCATATTTTGCAGAGTTGAAATAGCTGACCAGACAAAAAGGCTTTTTTTGTCAGGGCGAGGAAACATAGATGTGGGATTGTCCGGCACATTCATGCGCCTGTGGGTCGATGTGCTTCTGGGAAAAGCCGACATCTTCATGATCGTGTTCAAAAGAAAAAAAAAGAAGTGAAGAAAAACCCGTGCGGGAGTCTTATCAGAAATCTTATCAGAGGGAACATTCAGGAACAAGCAGACTGTTTACGCGCTGTGACAGAATGTTCCTTCGATGAAAAGTTTCCAGAAAAGTGGACGGACAGGGAAACTGGGGGGGAAATGAGGAGGGAGGGAAGATTAAACCGGCAGCAGACTTCCCGAGCTAGAAGAGAAGCTTGCATCTAAACAACAAAAACTCAACCAGTGAGTTTCTACAATACTTTAATGAGAAATAACACTTTAAACAGTGGAAAGAAGAAGTGAATTTAAGCAAAAAATGACTGAAATAAATACCACCAATTTATGAAAAATATTTTTGTGTCAAAATATGACCTAGTTTTTATCTGTTCCAGTGACTGGCGAACATCCAGTTGTCGTCACACACAGATGGTAAATGGTGATAAACCATCCTAAAAGAGGAAGCCACCTGCAGCAGCGGCGACAATGGCTTGGTTCATCGCCGCTACCTTTTGCTAGCGGATGACTTCCCTGTCTCGACCATGAGGTGGTTGTTGGCAGCTGGTCAGTAAGTCAATGGCTCTCTAAAAGAGATGAGTCAGCAGAGACGTGGAGGAAGTTCAGTTCAAAAGAAATTACACTGAAGCGCACAGTCAAGATTGTTATCTGTGTGATAAAGCCATCATCCGTATCATCTGCCAGTAACCAGTCGGTTAACCTGGGTTTGACCTGATCTGATTTTGAGCTTGTTTCTGCACACTGTAAAAAGAAAAAAAAAAGGATGGCATCTTCCTTTTGGGTGGTCCCACACCTCCAGAACTGCCAAGTTACGGCCAGATAAAAAAATAAAAAATAAAAACGCCGAACATGGCAACCCAGACAGCTTGAGTTTGCAAGTATATTAAAGTAAAATAAAAATTCACTAGCACAGGAGGAACCAACACCTATGGAAGCAGGTTTGGAAAAATGGATTTGGAAAACTATCATCCACCACAAGCAAAAAAAAAAAAGTAAAACTTCAATATGTGCTTGTATTTGAAAGCAAAATCTGAGCGGCAAGAGGATAAAAGACAGAACTGTAAACAATACACAAGAACGATAAGAAAGCCAAAAGGCTAATCACCTATATTATTACCCAAATATTGTAATTACATTCCCTCTTTGGAGCCTGCTGCACATAATATTTTTCAAAACCTCATCTTTTGTTTTGCAAACCTGGATCCATAAATACCCAGGCACTCCAGGAGCCCTCTCAGCTCAGGGTCTTTTTCACAGCTGATAATAACCATTCTAACAGCGTTCGTACCGCGGCGGCGCCACCGAGAAAATGTCTGATGCAGAGACAATTCACACCTCAAGGAAGGTGGCGCCGTCGAGTGGTCGACAGTCATCGCAGTATGATCATTGTAATATGCCGAGATTTGACATTGAAGCTTTTGAAATCTTTTTTTATATTACGAAGAAAAAAGTCTATGGTGGTGGCAGTATGTAAACAATGGTTAGCGCGGATAGCTAACTAGCTACATAGATAACTAGCTATATGGATAGCTAGGTCGGTCGGTTGGTCGGTCGGTAGGTAGGTAGATAGATAGTTGTGGAGTCCATTTGAAGAAGATGTGTTTTCTCGCCACAGACCTGCTGCGTCTCATTCCATTGTCAAAGTCGTTCTGAGACTCCAGCATCCATCATGGTGCAGACAGATTTATGATCATCTGGCAAGTGACATCAGCCAGCTATTTCTAGAATTGGTGGGAATCAGGGTCCATTTGGGTTATGTCATTGGCTCCTTTTATCTCCGAGCACTTGATACTGACAAACAGGCGACGCGAGATAACGCGCCCGAATCAATGGCTGATACAGAGCTGGGAGTCGCGGCCGCACTGTGCCACGTCTCGCCGACGCGGTCAGACCTCACATTCGACTTCTGGAGATGAAAGGAGATGTTTGCTTTGGTGTGTTTATTCATTTGTGTGAGTCACCGTGCGACTGTAAATTCATTGAGTCACTCTGACTTGCGTGGAGCTTCAAGCCCAGATAGCTGGTTCAAAACATGTTTCCTAAATAAAATATAGAGTCACTAAAACAGACGTTTCCCAGCGCAGCCTTGGATTTATCGCTAACATTTTGTCAATAAGTCGGTGGCTTTGTAAGTGAGCTCTAAATCCGGAGATCAGATAAGATAGAACTTTATTTTCTTATCGTTTGCCAGGAAGCGAGATTGTCGACAAGAATCATTACCTCCCGACAATACTACAACACAAATATTGGAAATGCACTGCAGAACTAATCATAAACAACCTTCATACGGTTGGGTCTGTAAGCATGAGCAGAAAACAAGAGGTCGTCTGCAAAATGAGTTGGTGGGACGCATTTGGTCCCTTCGTCCCGCTTAACCCGTATAATCGTCACTAAAAAAACGTGTTTCTGGGGATCAGTTTACTGCTCTTTGAAGCTCACTGTTGCCTCCAGAAAACTGGCTTATTTGTTTGTTGACTTCTGCCTAGCATTATGCTACATTACTGGTGTACTGCAATGATGAAGTGGTACAAGTAGTATTAGCATTTTTGACCTTATTTAAAGATGAAAGTTTTCTATGGTCACATGACATTGGCATGCGTCAACAGAAGAAGTGAACGGATAATCACACCCCAACTAGGGGGCGCCGTAACAAGCTATGCGCAAGCCAAGTGGCATATCAGGTGAGTCACATGTGGAGCGACCCTCCTCTTGGCAAGTGAGGCCATCTTCCTGTTGAGAGGGCTCCATGACACATTGTGTAAATATGTTTACTACCATATTAGGACTGGGAATAAGTGACGCCAAGTCAGCTTACGCACCACATGCTTCTGAGAGGAAACTACTGTGTCATGCAACGCAGCCGGGGATTTTAGAGAATCAGTCTCACTTACCAAAGTCCATTTCACAGTTTGGAAGTTGTTCTGATGGGGAGGGAGGACACTTTGAAGTAACAGGTGAATTATCATGTGTCGAAGCATCAGCCTTTCCTCTTGAACTCTTTTGATTTTATCTCTTGGTTCCTGTTAAGAGGCCTTCAGAGGACCAATAGGATTGGAACAGTAGAAGAGAAGACCCTGCCAGGAGGAGGCGCCAGCGGGGGAAGATGTCAGGGAGAGGATGGGCCACAGACATTTTACTGACTGTGCCAGGGATCTGGAACCAGGCACTGATCGCTGAGATATTTCCTGGCATTAAAAACTTCTACTCAGATTTGAGTTTCGGTTGGTCTGGGAAGTTCCAGACTTCCCTCTCCTGAGAAGTACCATGAGAGAGGCCAAGTCATTCCCTGGCCAACCAAGAATGTTCCTGGCATTCCCAGGGTCTCCTCCCAGTTGGACATCCCTGGAGTAACTGGTGTGTTACCAGGTTCAACTCTGAGTCTCCTCTGGATGACTGGGCTCCTCACCCCTCCTTTAAAGGTGCAACAAAAGCAACTGATTTAAAAACTGTTGCACTGCAGTATGGGAAACTTTTCTTGACTTTTGGTAAACTTTCAAGGTAATGCTCATCTCATGCGCGCCTTGTCCGGATATAACCAAATTCTTGATAATACACGCACCAGAAAACCCACCTGCTGAAAAGGAAACACCAACTTCCGCTTCCTGTTTACATTCAGGGAAGCCATCTTGGATTGGCCTACTCGGGGTGGTGAGGATTTCACTGCCTGATGCGGTCCACCCGAAGTTCCGGGACTGGAACTGGATGTTAGAAACACGGATGCGCAAGGTTTACGACTTGTGTTTATTCATTATATCACTTAATTTCTTTTGAATAGTTGTCAAAATAGTCTATATTTAACA
This sequence comes from Synchiropus splendidus, assembly GCF_027744825.2. Classification (NCBI taxonomy): domain Eukaryota; kingdom Metazoa; phylum Chordata; class Actinopteri; order Syngnathiformes; family Callionymidae; genus Synchiropus; species Synchiropus splendidus. The sequence goes on from NC_071352.1 coordinate 7,522,383, forward strand.
GTAAAATCTGGAAATTATACGCTTAAATGTGCATGCGTAAGTACGATCTGGTCTGTCTGCCTGATGTGGTCCGCCGGAAATGATGGTGCTGGAGCAGGAAGTTACAGACAAGCCGGTAAACAAGCGTCACTTTGGTTTATTTCTTTGTCACAGACAAACTGCACAGACCTAACCCTAAATCTAGACTGTAGAAGTAAAAAATTTTTAAAAGTAAAAAAAAAAAAAAATACCAGTAAACGTCAGTTGGTAAAACATGCGCAATTTCCGGTTTCAGTCCCAGAATTTCCGGCAGTGACAGAGGATTCTCCATATTTCAGAGGTAACCAGGGGCATGGCCAGAAATTTCCCTGTTCAGACCATAACTGTAACCCCGATCCACCATGTTGGAATTTCCTAGCTTCAGACCCGCACCCCCCAACAGACCTGCTTTCCTAAACACAACTTGGGAGGCGGGGCAATTGCTTTGGTGGCTGGACGTAGCGCGACGTAGTCCATACGGTAGGGGGGACAGCGCCACCTGATAGAGGCAACTAGTTTCTTTATGTCTGTAACCGTGAGACCCAAGTGCAGATAAGAGCTTCTGCTATCATCCCAGGACAGAACGATACTGGGTCGTCGTGGACTCAGAGAGTCTGCGAACAGTCTTTGTGGGGTCCCAGCTTGAGGGCACCAATGGAACATCATCAACAGCGGTTATGAAATATGCTCATAGGCTAGTATTCACGTTTATTTGACCAGAAAGTTCAGCAAGACGTGTCTTTCATCTGCGCTAGCTTGAAGCCGCTGGTGAGCACCACAATCCCTGGTGATTTTAACTGTCTACCAAACCTTGAGTTAGCAGCCCTAGCAACCACATCTGACGCAGCGCGGCTGTCAGTGGAAAAATAATGAGAAACTGGAAGTCACAGTGACGCAGGTGACCCACGTCCTGTTCGACCTCGAGACTGGGAAGTGACCAGATCAAAACAAACAACTTCCTTCATTTCATTACACAACTTTGCTGTAAATGTCAGAGGCATTTCATCGTGTCGCTCCGGCGGGGTTTTGCTGGAAAAAGTTTTGAAAATGCAGTCAGTTTTTTTTTTTGTGGTCAGCTGATTGTGCTCTTTGGAAATAGTTTTGGTATTTTGCAATTCACTTCATCAAACGGCTGTAATTCTCTGAGCCACCACTAGAGGGACAGACTCCTCATGCTGTCATTCAGTCCCCTATAATGCTAATGCGTCCCCTAGCAACAGTGTACATGTTCAATGTTATTTGTTTTTACTCTCTACATTTCCTGTGAACACAGCTTATTAATATGACTCTAATCTACACCCCTAATATTCATTACAAGTTGTATCTGTCTGTTTGCTGAAGCAGCATCTGGTCAGTAGCTTGTGTTGCGCTACCTTAAATAATATTATTATGAGTTTGGTGATCAATATTAAGCTCTTGTTATCTTTGAAACACAAATAAATCTATATAAATAAAAAAAATATATATGTATGTGCTATTTATTATATATTTATTATGTATTTGTTATTGTTATTGAATGATTATTAGAACTTATTTAATGGTTTCAGAATAAAATAATTCATTTTTAATAATATTTTCTTAAATTTATTGACTTCTTTTTTTCTGAGCAGAATCAGAAAATAAATGTTCTCCAAATGTTTTAAGTATGAGCCAACAAAAGCACCTGCTTATGGAGCGCTAATGCTTCAGATATCACGCTCTGAAACTCTATTTCTTCTAGTAGAACAACAAACAGAGCTTAGAAAAAATCTTCAGCCGCCTCTCTGTTTTTTTATGCTTAAGAAGAAAAAAAACAGAACATTTTTCAAGTTATTTTCAGGGCCACAAGGGGTTCCTAATAACACACAATTAATAGATTATAAGAAAAACGTGGGTTGTTGCCTCATGGAAACAGGATGCACCTGACATTACCTGAGCAGTTTAAAATAAACGCAAGCCGAGCTTTGAACACCAGAACCAGGAGTTCACTGACTCAGACACTGGCAGTTTCAGCTGTGGGGTTTTCAAGTTTGCGGTGCTTTATTTGACTCACGGGCTCTGATGTGACGTTTGGAAAATCGAAAGTTTGTTTGAAAGTTGTTGGCTAGAGAGCCACAAGCGACAGGTAGGCGGCGCCCTGGGGGGCGTTTGCATGAACTTTTATTCAAGGTCATTGATGCCAGACTCCGGACATGACGAGTCAGTTCAAATCTCATGAATCATTTTCCTTTTCTGTCTGTTAAACTTTAGTGATCAATACAAGCTAACATGGATTTTTGTAAATTGGTTTTATGCATCTGAATTTGCTTCCTTATTATTGCACTCTTAGAATTCCACTTTTGGTTAGTGAATTGGAAGTGCCGTAACAGGCAGGTGATCTCGCTATAAAAAGGTCAACACCCATTTCAAAGACAACAAAGTCACGTAGTGTCATGTGAAAGACACTTAGTAGGAACTAAGCTCTTTCCCAGAAACACACCAAGAAGTGACCCTTGAAGAATGGGAGGTATTCTATCTAACCACTGCCACGCATGCACAACCAAGATCTGTTTGTTTGTTGGTGTTGAGGGAAAACCTGCTCTTCAGACAGCAGATTCAATTGTTCGTGTGCTGCACTCATAGTCTCTCCTCAAGGGTGCAAACATTCCAGTCGAGGACACCCAGATGACAATTAACCTGTGTTACAGTAAAGCTGTCACACGATCAGAAATGAACACATGCTGTGCCGGGTTATTTTTAAACATGACTAACTCGCCAGTTACCAGGAAATTGCTTATCACGCAAACGTCTTGCTCAAAGACGGACGTTCTTGTCGTGAAGCGCTGAGTGGAAATGAGAGAGTTGTGAGCAGGTGGGAGACAGGAAGTGAATCTCCCTCACGTGATATCAGTCGACAGGAATCGGCTCGGATGCCGGTAAAGCCGCGGCGTATCTCTGACAGACCAAAACTTGTCTGTTGCACCTGAAACAACACCGTTGTAAATGGCGCAATAAATCAATAAATCCATAATAGCTGTAGAATTAATAGCGAGTTTTAATCTTGACAGAAAGATTAGTCGTAGTAAAATTATATTCGACTTCCTATCATATATAATAAAACTGACTCACTCCGCCCCCAAAAATTCTTGCTTCACAATTCATTCAATTTTGAATCATTTTTCCGAGCGATATTCTTGTGAAAAAAAAAAAATGGCACTGGTCTTTCCAGGCCGTGTCGCCCCCCACACACCCGGCGGGTTTACGGGAATCACGACCTTAAAGTAAATGTCTGAGTCAGTGTGGGAAAAACTAAACAGCCGCCTTTTCAAACTAAACAGCGGTTTGGGTCGTGGTGGTGTTGGTGGAGCTCCTCTGGTCTGTCATGAGAAGAGCTGGGTCAAAATATTGCACAAGCGTGCAACGTCGAAGGCAAGCTAGCTGTCTCCGTCCGGCTCGACTTTAGGGAGACGGATGTTTTAAACCCATCTGGGCCTCAGGAGCAGCAGCCTGAAAGCGCTACAAGTGTCGCAAACGTCTATGTTTCTTGGCGTCTTTTTACTGTTGATATCTAACTTTCATGACCTTCCTGTGTCTACAATCCTGTTGAGGAAAGGACCACCCACTACACGGCCCTCAGATGCTGGTCCAGAAACCTGCCGTGTTCTGGTCCAGATCACTTTGTGCGTCAATCTCCCTCCGAATGTGACCTCCGTTTAAACACGGCGAGGTCAGTTTGTTTATATCATTAAGTGCTGACGTGCGCCGCCTTTTCCCTTGCTCTAGTAGGAATAAACCACTGAGTCAGCATACAGGAATAACCCTGGCGTTATTGTCTCCATGGCGACGCAGCAGGGCTCCGGCATGAGTTGGTTTTCCAGCATGATTTTCCTCCCATTGACTGAGCCAGTCTTCAGGGAGACGCTAAAACATACCTCACTCTGATGACACAAGGGTTTTCTGGGAACAAGAGGAGAATTTGAGCATGTGTGTGTGTGTCTCCCCCCCTCCTCCCCCCTCGCGCCCAGACAATACCTGCCACTGACAGCTGGCACTTACCAAAACCCATCAGGTCGTGTGATGTCAATCTCTTACCCACAAGTCCCTCCCCTCCAGCCTCACTCCCAGCTGGGCTCTTGGTCAAACTGCCGCTCCGGTCGCCAGTCTATCTTCATAATGAGTTGACCCTTGCCATGATCTGCTCCTCATGCGCGTGTGGGACAAAGGTTTAACTGGAAACACGGTATCAGCACGTCTCTTTCTGGCCTTCATGGCTGAGTCAGCTGGGAGGCAACCATGAGGTGCAGCCATGATGAACGCCGCCCGCTGACTCAGGACAGTGTGATATACCAATGAAGTCTTACAGTGTACTTCCAGTGAAGCCGGGGTCCAAAATATATAATCTCTACTACTCACTGTAATGCAATACATTTCCTTGCCATTTTAAAATATAATCATTTCTTATTTTCAGTCATTTTTTTGTTAGTCTTCCCTTTTAATTCTAACTTAAGAAATGTATTTTCTCAGTCTGCATTACGAAATACATCACTCATATATAGCAGCTTGAAAATCCCAATAATGCCTCATTTTCAGTTTGTATTTTTAACTTTATGTAAATCTTTTACTGTCATCTAACGCCTGAGGAATTTTTAAAAAGTGAAACTGTTATTTATCTCCTGCCAGTAAACTCAAAACAGTGAGGTCGAACGGTCTTCCTGCCTCTTCTGCGATATCTATTTGAGCGCTGTTAACTGTCGTTTTCATTTCATATCGCATTTGATTGATCATGTAAACTGGTTTTTTTTTATTGCCCGTGCTTTAAGTTTATGCTTTTATGTCATGTAGATGACGTTGCTGCTTTATTCGCTTCATGATTTGCATGTTTCTAGTACGCCGTGTTCGTTTTTATTTGTGTCACCATGGTGACGCGCAGACGTCAATGTGCGATGTGGCGTCCCCTACCGGGATCTTTGCGCTTCTGAGAAATTCGCTGGAACGAATGAGATAACGCGTGAGGGTTCGGACATTCACTGGTTAATATTTGTTGACTGTGGACACAAGCTCGGAGGCTTCATTGAGGAGTAGGAGGCGGGAGGGGCGTCGATTGTGGCAGGAAAAAAAGACTGAATTTCCTGTTAATCTGCGCTTACTGGCACTGGAGAGGCGGGACTTCACTCTTAGCACCGGCCCCCGCCGGGCCGTACTTAAACCATAGCAGACGGCGAGCAGGGACGAGTCGCTCCTCTGACACAAACGCGGCGATCTCAACTTTTCTAATCCAAGAGTCGAAACATAACGGATTTAATCTCAAGAGAAAAGCCAACGGTGAGTCTTAACGCTGTTTTTCAGTCGCAAACATCGCTGTTTTTTTAAATTGTAATACTGCAGAAGGATGTTTTGAGATTTGGGTGGTTAGTTTGAGACATCCCAACTTCACTTTTGAGCCGCATTTAGTGTTTTAAAATGTGTTTAAACATCCTCTTAAGCCATTTTTATTCGTTTAAAATGACTGACATTGTTATTGTCGTGGTTCAGTTTGCATTACAGAAAGGTATATTCTTAAAACAGAGGCTTTGTCCAAGTGAATCTGTGCCAGAATGGCTGTTCATTAACCCTCCGCCTCCTCCCTGCAGGTCGGATCTCAAGCCTCTTGACCCTGGTTCTCTCCCCTGGTGTGTGTGCTGAGTTCCATGCTCTTCATTTCTGCAGACAAAGCAGGCACAGCGCCATGGTAACTTACAGCAAGCTCACCGCAATGAGCAGCAGCATCAACTCCGGCATGCTGCAGACTCACCGCTACAAGACCTTCAGCACCAAGGCCCAGTACCAGATGGTCCTGACCACGCTCCACAAGCTGCAGGAGAGCGGCTTCTACTGGGGCTCCATCACCGGGAAGGATGCCAACGCCATGCTGCTGTCGGAAAAGACGGGCACCTTCATCATCCGGGACAGCTCGGACAAGAGGCACCTCTTCACCGTCAGCGTCAAGACGGCGTCCGGCACCAAGAACCTGCGCATCCAATGCGACTCTGCCTCCTTTTTCCTGCAGACGGACCCTAAGAACATTCAGACGGCCCCCCGCTTTGACTGCATCCTCAGACTCGTGCATTACTATATGTCTCAAAGCAAAGGGAACAACCGCAGTGGGAATATTTACTACATCCACTCTGGTGGGGAGAAGATCCCCCTGGAGCTTCACCAACCGCTCTTCTGCAACCTGTCCACTCTGCAGCACCTCTGCAGGAAGACGGTGAACGGACACTTGGACATTTCCTCCAATAAAGAACAGCTTCCTCAGCCAGTTAGGGATTATCTCCAGGACTACGACGCCCCTATTTAGAGGTGCACGACCAGGACAAACCGGTGTAAAAGCGGTGTCGCGGTTTCACACTAGCGACATGTTGGTGGACCACTGAAGAACTCATCTGCTGTAGTCTCCGACTGAGGCCCCATCTGCTGCTGCTGCTGCTGCTACCAAAGTGCTGTGAGGTTGTCAAGTCCACGCACATGAGCCAAAGAAAACCATCCGTCCATTAAAGGTGGACAGGCTTTTACAGACTGAGCTGATTCACTTTTTTTTTCTCCTGCTGAAAGGCAGGTTTACATGGAATCACTCGCACAGATCCAGCATTCCTCCGATTCCTGGCAGGGTGGACAGAAATGGCCGCCTTATTTTTTTATGGAAGAAAAACACAAAGTGTCCTCATATGGAATATACAAGCCAAACTCGACTGAAGAATCCTGACAGAGGCGTGACAAACTCGGAAGGTGGATGAATGTTTGGAAGCCGTTCAGACGTCTTACTCTGATGCCTTTTTGGAAAACGTTGTTTACCTGAAGACCAGATCTGTTGCTGTCTTTTAAAAAGACACTTGTGACGGCCGCACCGCTGGCCACCAATGCTTGACCCTCCCCACGACACAAACTGGTCACTCCGACTTTGCACTTATTTATACCTGTAAAGAAAAAACATTTCAGTAATTTATAATAAAGAGTACTAGTTTTCTACAAAGTGCTGACTCATTGTTTCTTTTTTTCTCACACACTGGTTTCTTAGAACTTCAAACAGGTGTAGTTGACATTTGCCTTTTGTAAACTGCCAGCTTAACAAACAAAGGATGGGTATTTTCTTTCATGTGGTGACAGAAGTATTAGCATAGAACAAGCTGGAGCCTGCGACTCGAAGTGAGAGCGCACCCCTTTTATATATCATGGGAATTTGGTCAACATTTTCAGCTTTATCGACTCACTCTATTGAAAACGGCAAACTCAGTTACTGCCAGTATTATTTACTGGCGCTACTTTGGTTGGGCTAACTTATTCAAGTTTGTTTGGATGGAGGCCAAGTTGAGGGGCTGTTCTCTTCAGACTCAGCAGACCAAGAAGTCCCGTGGTGCTTTCACGCTTCGACCCGCCTGAGTCTGTGAACCCACACGTCTCCCTCGAGTGCTCGGGTTTCTCAGAACTGCCGTGCGTAGTGTACTCATATGCATGTATGTAAACAAGGCAGTCTCCGCCCACATTCGATGTGTGAAGCACATGTGTCGCCTGACAGACGCTCGCTTCTAAGAACCTGTTCTAACCACAGCGACCTGCTCACCTGCACACGATGCGTCCGAACGTCACTCCTTCCTGCACAACTTCTGTGGAAGGGTGTTGCACTGGTGCATCAGCAGAGCTTACAGGGGAATAGCAAAGATTATGAACCAGAACGGCTTAAGAACTCATGCCGTGCGTGTTGCTAATAATAACAGTAACAAAAAGTTGATGTTGGTTTTAGTTATCTAACAGTCAGCAAGAGGAAAGAAAAACTTGCTTTAATAGTTGTGTTATAGCAAACAGTCTCACAGTGCAAACATAAGTCAGTGGGATGTGAAAGAAGGAACCAAACAGAGTTTCTATCAACGCAGCTCTTGTGCTTGACAGATGTCAAAACATAGTCCTGGGGATTGTTCCTTCAACACAAACCTAAAGGTCAGATATCACAGCTCACAAGACGGATGAAGCGATATTCAACTATAATGCCAGGAAAGAGCTTCAGCTCTACCTGCTATCACGGCACTTTCACCATTTCCACACAGCCAATTGGTCTCAGCGGCAAGATTCTCACCGCTCTCTCTCGAGCGATGAAGGAGAAAAAGAATATGAGCACTATTTTCACTGAAATTGTCTTGAAAAAGTGACATATTTGGAGGCAAGATCTGATGAAAACTACCCTCAGAGGATCAGGAGCAACACTAGTTCCTGTCATGACGGGCCACAGCGGGATCGCCGCAATATTTTTCAGGTCTAAAAACACTTTTGTAAATCATGTTGTCAGGAAAAAATATCTTTTATGTTGGTGCATGATCAAGAAACAATATTAAATAAGCTAATTTCGACTAAGTATATTGATTATTCGCTGTTAGTTTTATTAATACTCTTGCCTCCAAAAAAGTCCCCGAAACAGAGATTAAATATGGCTTTCGTGGTAATTCCAGCCAGAGGGGAACTAACAACTCAGCAGTTCTCGGGGAACTTGGCAATTGTTCACATTGCGGATGTGAATGGTCCGAGAAATAAAATAATCTAAATGGGGAAATGGCTGAAATAATTCAGCAGATATGCTTCACTGTATGTCTCCTAACACTGCAGGCCTGTTGAGGACACCGTGTCCATTTCAGCTCCCTCGACTTGTCCAACCACTTGCGAGTCTGATCCTGATTCCCGCTCCTCTTTCTAGTAGCTGTTTACAATTCCACAACCACTGGTTGTCATGGAGGCTTTCTCAATGGGCCCCAGACGCCAGAGCTGCACGCCAGCAGTGACTCATTGCATGTGCCACGCTCCTCCTGCTCCACTTCTGCTCCCCTGTTGGGACCAGGTCACACCGCTTCTTAGAATAATCGCAGAGCCTTACGCCAACCATTGTCCCGGCCGAAATAAATGAAGACCAACAACTCAGTACATCTATTTATAGATTCCACGGACCTTGATGGTACAAAAACAAGCGAAGTACAGATAAGCATTTTCCTGGCTGTCAGCAGAGGTTATGTGATGTCATAACACTGTTGTTACACGACACTGAAATAACACACTCACACCACAGCGAGTACAAAGGTGGACTGAGAGGCTGCGAGCTCCGCCATTGCTCTTTATTTCTAACCCTTTTTTCTGTCTGTCTGTTGTATATATATATGTATATATATATACATATATATATAAGGAGGTATATATATATATATATACATATATATATATATATATATACTAATGCAAAACGTATGGGTCGATCATTTGATTCAGTAATGTGTAAAAATGTTATAAAAATAAAAATAAAAATATATTTCAACTTCAGTTCAACCAATCTGTTATTAAAAGAGGAAGAGAAATACTTCAAGCTAAATTAATAGCGTATGAGTGATGGGAAATTTTGGAGGAAAACCGAAATGAACAAAAGAGAGGGATTACATCACCATAGAGTGGAATCTTTTGCAGCGTGTGGGAGGAAGGTGAAAAGTCAAGTTGAATAAAATCTTCTACTACAAAGATCAAAGGATATGGCACTCAGAAAAGAGCTGCCAGTTCTTCAGTCCTTTGCTTTATTCAAGGAAACGTTACAGGGAATTTAGTGTGGCAGCATGTGGGATCACGGGACTTCCGCCGTTTGGTAACTGAATGAGGAAATGCGTTTAAAACGTCCACGTTTACCTGAATTATTCCACTTTCTAGTTTGGGTGTAGAAACTTTTAAGTTCTTGTGGGCCACGTGAAATGAAGTGGTGAGGCCCCTGGTTCTCCAGTTAATTCTCAGAGGGCCCTATTTCCCAACATCCTCGGTAAAACCCCCAAAAACCAGCAATCCGTAAAACCACTTTTAAATTGATTTATTTCCATAAAAACCGGACCCACTTACTAGAGATGTATAATCAGACAAATGTATTACTAAGGTGGTTTACTCACGTTAGCAGTAAAGTGAGCCAACATGAGTCAGCACGCTTCACTTCCAAAAAGCCACTCCCATTTTCTGCTGGAAACTAGCCATACCTGCGCAGACTTGCCGTGAGAAAATATTTAAGTTTCCCTGACAACGACAATGAGTGTCACGCAACAGACGGAGGACAAAAATGGCTTCCCGGATAAATCAGCTACCACACTGCATGCTAGCCTGCTAGCTAGTCTTTACGTCATTCTGGACAGTACTTTGTCCTGAACACGTTAGACAACTTCTCAGATATTTTTCACTCGCAACAACTGCCTAAGAAAACAACATGGCTATCCGAACAATCACAATCTGTCAAAAAAGAACAGAAAACCATGTGCGTGTCGGGAAACACCCAGCAGTGAGTCATCGCCGTCGGAGATTACTTCACTGAGGGTGAGAGCAGACTGTTGTCATAGTGAGGTGCTGACGTTAATGAGTCGTAAAAAGAATTGACGCGTATCGTGGAGATAATTTTCGATAATAAAATTATTTAAATGATTTGTAGGTTGTAATACAGCTATATATATATATATATATATATATCTGTATACACTGTATATATATATATATATATATATATATATATATATATAAACCAAATCCTTACGAACAGTTTCGCTGTTTTTATGTTAGATTTTCCATTATTATTTCATAGTACTAACTGCATCACAGTTGGCAAAGCTTAAAAAGAAAGGAGTGAAATTGTTATCATCTTATATCTCATATTTCGGTACATGTACATGAACATGATCAGAGGTCATAACTGCTTGAAAACCAGGAGGAAACCAGGAAAACCAGGAGGATAACTGACGTATATATTGCTTTACAATACATCTTTCATATATATATATATATATATATATATATATATATATATATATATATATATATATATATATATATATATATACACTCCTATAACTTTACTTTTACGTAATTGTGCCCCATTTTTTTCAAAACCGTAAGTGTTCTCCTGAGTGCAGCTGTAGTGTTGGTTAAGGGAAACAGCAGATGTGTTTATCTGATCCTTTCCCCAGAAGTTCTCCTGAACTTACATGCCGCACATTTCATCTGCATTGTACTTGCTCACGCGATGGCAGAGACACAATCAAGCACTGGTTTCAGCCCGACACACATTTATTCTGCCGACACACATTTGCACACGCACTGGTCTGATGGACGCGGGAGGACACTATTGTAGTTTGACGTTCCCGTCTGTACGGTAGACTGAGATCGAGCCTGAGGAAACAAAAGCCCTGATTTTCTGAGGAAACTTTCAGCTGCGCTGTTCTGTGGAACTGAGAGTTTCAAGTGCGGCAGACTTCCTGGTTCTCAGTGAGTGAAGTTTAGCTGCTGAGGTCAAATGAGCAGCATTGAATTGACTCTTTTGCTTCAACTGTAGCAGCAGTTTTTGTACGGCTCATTGTTTATGTCCTGGCAGTTTCCAGTTTCTTGTTTTGGCTGAAAAAGCTGCCCAGGTCGGTGCAGGTTTAGCTTAAAAACGGCTCATTGAAGTTGCTGTCATCGCTCCATGCTGCACTGCAACCACCCAAGTTATATAAAATAGAGCCATGTATTTAAACTTTTCGTGGTTTCTGATTCAGAAAATCTTCTCTTGTTTTGCGCATTAGTGAGTTTAAAAAGCCTTTTTTTCTCCTGCATCTCTGTCGAAGTGTCCTCGCGGCAGCTGCATCGCTTCAGCATCTCCATTATGGCCCACCTTTTTATCTGATCTGCACTCTGGCAAACAACTCTCCAGTCAGTTCGTGTAAAATAAACAGAAGAGCAAATTAAATGGACATTTGGAAAGACTATCCTTGACCGACCTAATATGAATTTGTTTTGCAACTCCTTAAAAGTTTATTGCTCTGAAGCTAATGCGATCAACTGAATCACCTTTTGCGTTTCTATTTGGAAAGGGAGTATTGATTCGTCCATGAATCACATTTCAGCTGAGGAGTTTTTACGTTACAGATTCAACAGATGCATTGTGTATATCTACGCAAGAGATTATGTGATAGAAAACAGCGAAACTTAACCAGGACTCTTAACCAAACTTAAACCCAACTATCATGACCCAGTTACTCTGATGTCTTCATCCTCAAATTCAGACTTCAGACAACAATTCAGACAACCTGGTGGGGTCCGGCCAAATGGTCCCCACAAAGGCATGAGGTCCCCACAAAGATAGTGTTTTGTCGAAGGCACAAGAACACAAGGTGCCTACAGGAATAATGTTTTGTCAAAGGCACGGGATCACAAGGTCCCTACAAGGATAGTGTTTTGTTGAAGGCACGAGAACACAGGGTCCCCACAAGGATAGTGTTTTGGTGAAGGCACGGGAACACAAGGTCCCTACAAGGTCCCTACAAGGATAGTGTTTTGTTGAAGGCACAGGAACACAAGGTCCCCACAAGGATAGTGTTGTGGTGAAGGCACGGGAACGCAAGGTCCCTACAAGGTCCCTACAAGGATAGTGTTGTGGTGAAGGCACGAGAACACAAGGTCCCTACAAGGATAGTGTTTTGGTGAAGGCACGAGAACACAAGGTCCCTACAAGGATAGTGTAGTGTTATATATATATATATATATATATATATATATACTGTATATATATATATATATATATATATATATATATATATATATATATATATATATATATATATATATATATATATATATATATATAAACCAAATCCTTACGAACAGTTTCGCTGTTTTTATGTTAGATTTTCCATTATTATTTCATAGTACTAACTGCATCACAGTTGGCAAAGCTTAAAAAGAAAGGAGTGAAATTGTTATCATCTTATATCTCATATTTCGGTACATGTACATGAACATGATCAGAGGTCATAACTGCTTGAAAACCAGGAGGAAACCAGGAAAACCAGGAGGATAACTGACGTATATATTGCTTTACAATACATCTTTCATATATATATATATATATATATATATATATATATATATATATATATATATATATATATATATATATATATACACTCCTATAACTTTACTTTTACGTAATTGTGCCCCATTTTTTTCAAAACCGTAAGTGTTCTCCTGAGTGCAGCTGTAGTGTTGGTTAAGGGAAACAGCAGATGTGTTTATCTGATCCTTTCCCCAGAAGTTCTCCTGAACTTACATGCCGCACATTTCATCTGCATTGTACTTGCTCACGCGATGGCAGAGACACAATCAAGCACTGGTTTCAGCCCGACACACATTTATTCTGCCGACACACATTTGCACACGCACTGGTCTGATGGACGCGGGAGGACACTATTGTAGTTTGACGTTCCCGTCTGTACGGTAGACTGAGATCGAGCCTGAGGAAACAAAAGCCCTGATTTTCCGAGGAAACTTTCAGCTGCGCTGTTCTGTGGAACTGAGAGTTTCAAGTTCGGCTGCCAGACTTCCTGGTTCTCAGTGAGTGAAGTTTAGCTGCTGAGGTCAAATGAGCAGCATTGAATTGACTCTTTTGCTTCAACTGTAGCAGCAGTTTTTGTACGGCTCATTGTTTATGTCCTGGCAGTTTCCAGTTTCTTGTTTTGGCTGAAAAAGCTGCCCAGGTCGGTGCAAGTTTAGCTTAAAAACGGCTCATTGAAGTTGCTGTCATCGCTCCATGCTGCACTGCAACCACCCAAGTTATATAAAATAGAGCCATGTATTTAAACTTTTCGTGGTTTCTGATTCAGAAAATCTTCTCTTGTTTTGCGCATTAGTGAGTTTAAAAAGCCTTTTTTTCTCCTGCATCTCTGTCGAAGTGTCCTCGCGGCAGCTGCATCGCTTCAGCATCTCCATTATGGCCCACCTTTTTATCTGATCTGCACTCTGGCAAACAACTCTCCAGTCAGTTCGTGTAAAATAAACAGAAGAGCAAATTAAATGGACATTTGGAAAGACTATCCTTGACCGACCTAATATGAATTTGTTTTGCAACTCCTTAAAAGTTTATTGCTCTGAAGCTAATGCGATCAACTGAATCACCTTTTGCGTTTCTATTTGGAAAGGGAGTATTGATTCGTCCATGAATCACATTTCAGCTGAGGAGTTTTTACGTTACAGATTCAACAGATGCATTGTGTATATCTACGCAAGAGATTATGTGATAGAAAACAGCGAAACTTAACCAGGACTCTTAACCAAACTTAAACCCAACTATCATGACCCAGTTACTCTGATGTCTTCATCCTCAAATTCAGACTTCAGACAACAATTCAGACAACCTGGTGGGGTCCGGCCAAATGGTCCCCACAAAGGCATGAGGTCCCCACAAAGATAGTGTTTTGTCGAAGGCACAAGAACACAAGGTGCCTACAGGAATAATGTTTTGTCAAAGGCACGGGACCACAAGGTCCCTACAAGGATAGTGTTTTATTGAAGGCACAAGAACACAAGGTTCCCACAAGGATAGTGTTTTGTTGAAGGCACGGGAACACAAGGTTCCCACAAGGATAGTGTTTTGTTGAAGGCACGGGAACACAAGGTTCCCACAAGGATAGTGTTTTGTTGAAGGCACGAGAACACAAGGTTCCCACAAGGATAGTGTTTTGGTGAAGGCACGGGAACACAAGGTTCCCACAAGGATAGTGTTTTGTTGAAGGCACGGGAACACAAGGTTCCCACAAGGATAGTGTTTTGTTGAAGGCACGAGAACACAAGGTTCCCACAAGGATAGTGTTTTGGTGAAGGCACGGGAACACAAGGTCCCTACAAGGATAGTGTTTTATTGAAGGCACGGGAACACAAGGTTCCCACAAGGATAGTGTTTTGGTGAAGGCAGGGGACCACAAGGTCCCTACAAGGTCCCTACAAGGATAGTGTTTTGTTGAAGGCACAGGAACACAAGGTCCCCACAAGGATAGTGTTGTGGTGAAGGCAGGGGAACACAAGGTCCCTACAAGGATAGTGTTTTGTTGAAGGCACGAGAACACAGGGTCCCCACTAGGATAGTGTTTTGGTGAAGGCACGGGAACACAAGGTCCCTACAAGGTCCCTACAAGGATAGTGTTTTGTTGAAGGCACAGGAACACAAGGTCCCCACAAGGATAGTGTTGTGGTGAAGGCACGGGAACACAAGGTCCCTACAAGGTCCCTACAAGGATAGTGTTTTGTTGAAGGCACGAGAACACAGGGTCCCCACAAGGACAGTGTTGTGGTGAAGGCACGAGAACACAAGGTCCCTACAAGGATAGTGTTTTGGTGAAGGCACGAGAACACAAGGTCCCCACAAGGAAAGCGTTTCAATGAAGGCACAAAGGCTTAAAGTCCCTATAAGGATAGTGTTTTGTCAGCATAAGGCAGGATAAACAAGTACACACACACACACACACACACACACACACACAGTGGCAAGGTGATGTGTAACTGAAAGAAAATATCATTTCAATTCTGGTTCTTTAAATTGAGGCATACAGTCTTAATGTTTTGTTCATGTTTAACCTTTCCAGTCTTTTTGAGTGATGATCCATGCCATTTTATAGTCACACCTATTTCTCAGTACGTTGTATGAAGCCATTTATTAAGAGATTAGCAGAATAATGGAGAGCAATGTTGCTCTTTGTAACGCGTATTTCCTGTCTTGTTGAAGACGCCTAAATATATCCTGGGTGAGGAGCAGTAAATACAACTGAAGACGTGCTCATAAAATGAGCAACAGCTGCAGGGCCCAGCTACGTCCCAGGAAACACATCCATGGAAACCAAGCAACCTACGTTACGGACACTGTGTGCTCGCAGCTTCACACACTGACAGAGGCCTCAGGGCACTTTTGCGCAGTACCCACAGATACCACTGCCAGGAAATGGATGAAAAAAAGGTGTATGCCCAGACTGGAATTACTTTGTTGTTACTTTGTATCTGGGGAAGTCCTCACTAAGAGGCACTTCCTGCACCGGGACAAGTCAAATAATAGTTCTCTGGAACGCGGTGAGGCGGGGTTTGAATTTCTAGTTTACTGAGGAGGAGGCGCTGCGGAGCCCACTTCAGCTGAAGAGACGGCTTGCTTCTACACAGCACCAGTAAGTAGAACTGTGACACAGTGATGGTATTTGTGCAACACTTACTGCAGCACTGTGGATCTAATGCAATAATAATAAGGAACTATGATGTTATTGTGAAAATGAAAAGACTTAGAATAATGTTTTACCACTAAAGGCATCAGCTTCTGGAGTCACACAGTGGCCCCCAATGAGCAAGTGATCTTCAGTGGCCCATGAGAGCTTTGGATACATTCAGCTTGCTCAAAATAGTGCGGCGAAGTCAAGGTCACATCCCACCAAACTTGATATTCAGACCTGAGAAGCTGTTCTCCAGGCTGTTTTCCCGCAAGTCGAGCTCCTAAACGTCAACAATTGATCTGGATACTCTTCAAATACCTGCAGGGAATTTGAGGGTGGCGTGAGGTGCAGCGAAAGGAGCGGCTTGGTTTGCCAGCATGAGGTTACATGGCTTCTTGTCACTGCTTGACTGTGTATCTGGGTTACTGGGTTTATGACTTTGTCACAGCCAAACTGCACAGAAGCGCACATTCAGAGCTGGACACGCACCGGGCACCTCTTCACTTCTGGAGAGACGTCACTCACTCGGCAACCCCTCCCACATGCAGCGGCCACACACATAGAGGAACAGCGCACCTGCACCAGACACTCTACATTCACTCCTACAAAAGCCTGTTTTAAGGCTTGGAACGCATTATTTCTTTTTCCATTCATTGTAATGGGAAAAATCGATTCTGATTTCAAACAAATCGCTTCTCAAACGGCCGTCTGGAATGGATTGTGGTCGAGAACCGAGGTACCACTGTACTCTGGAGTGTAAGCCTATAGCAGTGGTTCCTAACCATCGGGCCGAGGCCCATGGTTGGGCCGCGAGGGCCCCCTACAGGGGCGCTTAAAGTTTTTGTTTTACATGCGAGACACTCACTTTTAATACAGTTGCCACATATGGTGGAAGTAGTGTGTCATTGAATTGACTTGACAGATGAAAATTTGCGATAAGTATGGAGAAATTTTGAGAAGAAAAAATGGTAAAGAAAGTGATGCCGCCTCCACAAGAGTACAAAACGCTCGTGCAAGCACCTGTTGAAGCAGTTTTTTAAATTATTTAGAACATTTTATGGAGATACTTTCATTTACACTTTACTTATCTTCTATTTAGTTTATTTATGTTATTATATTTATTTTATTCAGAATTTAATTCATGACTTACAGTTTTCCCAATTTTATTTTTTTAGTAAAGTTGATGAACATGACTTGCACTTGCTTCTGCTGCTGGTTGGACTTTTCCATGTCTTTGTGCTGATCACATGGTGTCATGTCATTTCACAA
Organism: Synchiropus splendidus; assembly: GCF_027744825.2. Taxonomy (NCBI): domain Eukaryota; kingdom Metazoa; phylum Chordata; class Actinopteri; order Syngnathiformes; family Callionymidae; genus Synchiropus; species Synchiropus splendidus. The sequence continues at coordinate 7,539,659 of NC_071352.1, forward strand.
GGTTTTGCTTTGTTTGCATGAATGGTTATTGAACACAAATGAAATGGGCCCCCTGACCCACTTGTTCTGGAAAAGGTGGGCCCTGAACCCCGGGCCTGTAGAACTCAACATCATCAGTCCAAACCGACGTCTCCAGGTTTCACTGTACTCGCCAAAGTCAGTGTGAGAGTATTAGCAGTTAGCTACATGTATATTACTAATGCCACCTATGAATAACTGAACAGGTTATTACTCTCATCATAAATATGTATTATGACACACTTAAAATAAATACAACTTGATATGTTTCACCTCTAACTACTGTTTCTATGTTTAACAAAAAAATGCATTAGTGCAAAAGTATCCAACAGTATGTTTAAAGACTCCTCACCCACATTCTCATACTCTTCGGTGTAGTTAAACTAGTGCATCAGCTCAAGATAGAATGAGCCTATAGCTTAAAGCTTGAAACTCTGCTAAATGCTAAATAAAAAAAAAAAGTTCCAGAAGAGCAGTGCATGGATTGGTGCCAGTGAATGTTTGTCCTTGTTCAGTCTCGCCTTTAAAACGTGTGAGGCAACAGGAACACAATGTTCCTCGGCTCTGCCTCAAAACAAAGACGCCTCTGGGAAGTTTTTGAGCGGAGGCCAGATCCCAAAGCGTGGAACGGTGAAGAAGAAGTTGGACTTGTTGGCACTTTGTTGGGTTGAAACACAGCCAAGTTCAACTGTGCAGAACAAATGAGAAACCCTCTGATGTGTATTTACTATTATTAACCTTATAAAAAAATAAAAACAGTGGTTACTGGCAAAACAAGTGCAACATCCAGATGAGCCATTCATTCTAAAGAACAATTTGATTCAAAAGTAGTAGCTGCTCTGACACATTACATGAATGGAAATGAGCGTGTCTGTCTTAGTCATAGTAAAGGGTCAGTGGGGGGAGGGGGGACAGCACTCATTCTTACTAAGAATTCAGGGAATTGATCAATGTTTTTGAGAAAAGTGAGTCACGAGTGATGTCATGAAATCTCTCAGGCGGCTACCAACGTGAAGCCCACCTGTTTCAAAGCGGGTATCTCCTTAGGTGAGAGGTTCTGATCAGATATCGCGACACCTGACGCGACTCTTGGTCCAGATCTGACAAAATACTTCTCTGATGCGTTAGCAGTTCTCATAAACTCAAATGAGTCACATGACGCATTCGAGGTTTGTCACTCGCACCGTGGTGATGCTCAGTCTGGATCACATGTGCAGCTGAAGCTAGCGAAAACTGACAATGATCTGAGTCACCGTCCAGGAACTGCGCCCTGCTAGGCTATTAGCACATCTGTTCCAGCCCTGTGTTGTGTCGTGGTCACAGGAAATGACAACAGAGCCACGTCTTGGCCGTAACTGACATGTGTCAAGATAAAAAATACAGCCACATCTTGTCCCTTAATGCAGCTGGTGTGATGCATATATTCCTGTGGGCCTGTTGAAATATTCACCAGACAAACAAATATTTATTTTTATGATGGAGGGAAAATGTCTGGGTCAAATGTGAAAATTGTGGGCAACAACAGGTGCCGTAAAGACATGTTGAAATTATAGGGCAGAGCGTGACCCTATCTCTGAACATGAAAATCAATATGGTTACCATGAATGGAAAAGTAACAGTGGAACCATGACAGCTATTTCTAGCCACATACTTGCTACAAAATTCTATGTATATTCAATTTAAGTCCAGGATTCAAATGTGAAGCCTAAATTTCAACCATTGGGGTGATTTCTATGCATCTCACTATGGACAAATGTACAAAAATTGGGCACCCAGTAGCAGGCCGCAAAACTACATCCAAAGGGTTGCAAATGGCCCACGAGCCGCAGGTTTGAAGCCAATTCAATAATGAGGTGTCCTGAGTTAAAATAAATCCATATAATAAAGAGCGTGTTTTTCCGCCGCTGTTTCATTCACAACTCGAAGTGCAAGTCCCATTGTGCACTGCTGCAGTTCTTTAAACTCTTTTCTTTAGTAGGTCTTGTATTTCCCCACAACAAACCCCCACCTGTTTCCTCCTACTGTATCAGGGAAACATCAGGTGCCCACGCACCCACATCTCAGTTGGTGTGGGTCGACCTGCACATCTCAGTCCTCCGACTGCGTGTGACACACAGCGCTGAATTGTCCAGCTGATTTATCTCAAGACACAGACACACTTACGTCACATTCTTGTCGCATGAGTCGTGGCTTACATGGGAAGTGATATCGTGCTGATCTGCCAAGAATCATATTTATGGGTAAAAAAAACAGAACTAGTTGTTCCTGTGAATTCTTCGTTCTTGTTGAAATGACAAACTTCGAACGAAATTTATACTTTCTGCAGAATGCTCCAGAGCCAGCTGGTTAAGACTGACGAGTCATTTACAGTGAAACACAAGCTAAAATAGCCACAATATTTTTAAATATTAGTGAAATATAATAGAATCCTAGTGACTGGATTGAAGTCCAATGGTTATGCTTATATTTTTGTACACCAATGTGTGTGTATATATATATATATATAAGACGTAATGGAGGCAGCATTGTCGGAGGCTGTTAAATATATCGCGACTGGAGGACGAAGAATTCCCGCCACTGATATGTTTCCTTAGTAGCAGCAACACTGGCCCACCACAGTTTCCAGTGGTACTGCTCCGTTTGGTCCGTAACTTAAGCTTTGTGGAAACGTGGAAAAATAGGGACAAAATGAACGCATAGCACAGACGGAGGAACCGTCCGTATCCGTATCCGTATGGGAACGTTGAGCATAAATGGGCCTTCAATCCCAGTGTTCCCAGTGTTAAGGAGTCAGGTGGACTAATGGACTGACAGGAATTTGATGGTGGAGTCATGTGACCGACCACTGTCACATGTGACTGCAGTACTTGAGTCTTTGGTGTCATGTTTTTATTGTCCCCCTTTACAAATGGGATAGCAAAGTGATACCAGAAGTGTGTGATGCGCAGAAAGGTCTTGGTACTTATGTAAGGATACAGGTCCAATACCTGGCCATGCGTAACAAACTGTGTAGTGATGGCAGCCATTGTTGTTGACAACGGCCAGTGAAAACAACAAAAAGCAATTCGTGGTGAAAGGAAACCGTAGACTGCATCACGCAGTCGGAGCATTGAACGCAACTTCAAATAGTCATCTGTTTATAGACAGCTTTTTCCTTTGCTTGTGACTCAGTTGAAACTGAAACCATAACCTCAAATACTTGTAATTTTACTGTTTTCCCGTAGCACTGAGGTCGGTGGAGCTCATCTGCATGTATCCTGCCTGCGTCGGTGGTACTTTTACCTTCTCAAACGTAGTATTCACCCAAAGAAGTTGCCTGCGTTTATTAGCATTTAGCATTAGCAACTTCAGGACAATCTTACTGTTTCATCAGAAGTGAATACACACATTCAGTACATCAGCTCAAAGGAGAATGTTCGACAGTTTTGGACTCGGACTTCATCATGCCTTCATTGTCAAAACCCAAGCAGGGATGCTAAGCTAATAGCTACATCGGCTATATCGGCTGTGTCCGGATCCCTGCCCACCGATAACACTCGGAAGTGGAGGAGCCGGAGAGCCCTAAGGTAAAGGGCAAGGTTAAAGGGCAACTACTCCAAGGAAACTCTGCGTGACACATGGTGCTAGATGTAGGATGATCATGACAACCATCTTTAACCGAGCCGTTACGAAGCTTTTCTAAACTAAAGTGGTGGATGACTTGTTTTTTCTCCTGAGTTTGCACAGTGTTCAGCCAGTCCAGCTTACGCATGACCTGTCGAGGGGGACCGGCCTTGATGTTATGCAACACTGCTCTGTTGTGGCTCAACGTTTGAGAAAGATGGTTAGCGCCTCAGCACAGCCACGACTTTCTCACGTGAATTATAAGAACGTGGAAAACGATATAATGACATTTGGGTTCCAGGAAGCCTAAAATCAAATGGATGTGTGTGTGTGTGTGTGTGTACTCTTGTGGTGAGGCTGAAAGGTTCAGATCTGTGGTTAGAGATTGTTTTCACTTGTGTAAACGTGAGTCAGGTGAGTTGTGTCAGCCGAGACCACTCATCCCGCTCTCTGTGTTGTTCCAGTAACAGCTTGTGCAAAATCTTTCCTTTTTTTTTCTCAACACATCAGAGTATTAGCTAAATAGTGAAACTTGCGTCTTGCAACATCTCAAGAATGCCTGGCTCACAGCAACTGTAAAAGAATGTATGAAGTCCTGTTGAGGATGTGATGCTGCTGTGTGTAGTTTCCTGGCAATGACAGACTCAGCTTGTGGCTCCGATAGTTGGGAAGAAGTGTGTGTCAGGGCTCTTCTTTATACATTTGCCGTAGAGCCAGAAAAGCGCTTTTTGACATCGTCCAACATGGTACAGTTTAGTTAGTATTAGCTTTTCTTTAATGGCGTAAATCACCTATTTTCCCTCCTTTTAAAGTAAAAATAAAAAGTTGATCAGACGTGTGTCACAGTGAGTAAGTCAAATCCGTCATTTTAGGGGGCGCTTCCACTCATGGTTTACAGTCGCGAAATCGACTCCGAGCGAATAGAAGACATGAAGTCAGCAGGCGAGAGGAAGCTTTTACTCCTTCAACGGATGTCGGGGCCCTTTATTTACTTTTACAAAGAGGAGAGGAGCATTCAAGGTCAAGAAAAATCAAGTTATAAATCCAATTTAAATTACCATATTTTTCCGACAATGAGTCACACCAGTCAAAAAATGCAACTTCAAGAAAAATATATGGACTACAAGTCGCATTTTCGGGAGAAATTTATTTGACGAAATCTGTTGTGTGGAGGTAAAACTCACTTACATCCCTCCCGACCTGAAATGTGAAATGGTATGGAATGTGGCTTGTGTTGTGTTGTGTTTGGCGTGAGATTTTCTGGCCTGGACAACAGCTTTCATTGGTGGAGGGCATCACAGACATAACATACCGTATATTCGGAACTATAAGACACTACTTTTTTTCTCGTGGTTTGAAGTTATACGGCAACATGGCTAGTAAATGGATTTTTACAACCTTCATGCCACCAAAATATGGAGCCTCATCACGGGAAAAAACGATTTATTTACTTCTAAAATGTATTGGGTGAGATACACGCAATAGTCCTGAATTTACGGTAATGTTCAGTCATGTCGCTCAGTGTGAAATAACATTGAATATATAAGTCTCATTTATTCTTAAGTCACACCTGAGTATAAGGAAACCAGTGAAACTTAGAATAATAATGCATTTCAAACAAATTTTGGCAAATGTTTGTTTAATAATAATAACAGTAATAATAGATTATTATTATGATTATTATACAATTTAATTCAATAATATACAAAGTGTACTCTTGGTCCTGAGGGTGTCAACCCTGTTTTGAAAATAGTTTTTCATTCCAAAGGTCACACTTTTACAGCCGGTGCCAGGACTTGCAACAGGTCCTGTTCAGAGTGTCATAAGAGGTTTGTGTCAGGGTTCTTTGGAAGCAGTCGGTTCCTAGGAAGACACTCTGTTTAACCATTCAGAGGTAATACAGCACTTACCAAGCGGCTCCAGTTTCACAGCTATAAAAAGGAATTCCATTGAAGAGTCACCTCCATGTGATAAAAGACATCGATGTCATTAGTTTTCATGATCTCCACACTTGACACCCGGTATCAAGCTTTATTGTTCCATCAGTTCATCTCCTCCCAAAAAACAAATACAAAAAAACAGAGAAATCATGTTAACCTGAGGTCTGGATCGACACCAAACAAAGACAAACTTGAATGAATATTTTCCGAGGGTTAAGTCGATTAAATAAAGCTAATGTTTCTCGTATTTGACAATTTTCCTGTACCAAACATAGTATATAATAATACACTTAAACAGTAGACCTCAATCATCATAGTCATTTCTGAGTCCATTAAAGTGCATGTAAAAACATGAAATATGTAATAGATCACTCCATTATTTGCCCTGGTTTGACTGGTTTAAAATATTTGAATTTGCAGTGAACTTCATGAAAAAGAATTTTCTATTCAGAATGCTATATAAATACATACACACAGTTCCCTGCCATGTTAGGGACATGCTACGTTACAAACAGTTGTCATAATCGAAACATTCATTATAACCAAATAAGATCATATCTGTTAGTATCGTTGGAGATGAAAATCCAGTCCAGTCATGGCTGACATCGCTCAGGTTTCTCAGAAAACTCCAGAGAGTCTGATAGCATCGTGAGTGTGAATTTCACCAGAAGATCTGTTACATTGCAACAGTCCATGGTCAAATATTGCCAAATCGAATATAACGTAGATGTATGAAAATACTATATATATATGAAAATACTGTATATATGTTTTATTCATTTATTTTTGTATTATTATTTTTTGCTTTTATTATTAGAAAGGCATAAGTTTAAGTCTCTCATTTTAGAATTATGGCTATTTTTGGGTGCAAAAAAGACATTATTTTCTTCGCTTTTATTATTTTATTTCATTATTTTGTTCACAGTCCAACCACAATTCGGTTAGTTGGCTGGCAGTTCCTTCAAACTCACCATATCTGAGTGGCAAAGCAGGATGCAGGCAGTGTTTCTCTGGGCGAGCGGGGTTAGGTCGGGACACGCATTTTCAGGAACAGCAGCCGTGAGCTCATGTGTTGGCTCTTCCCGGCTTGGCTCGGCTGCAGCAGAGTGGGGGGTTGCCTCCCCTACTTAGCCCGTGAGCCAAGATAAGTCACACAAGAGGCGTAGGTAACCCGGGTGCTTTCTTTGGAAGCAGACATGTTTTCAACCAACAGCTGAGCCAAAATGACACAAATGGAATATGTGCTGACACGTCATTCTTTACTGTATGAGTGTGCAAGAAGGGTTCATTCAACAGTGAGCGCACAGCAAATGAAAATGATCCTTAGACTGTCTGGTCGAGGCTGTCATGTGCGGCCATTTAAGGTAAACAAGATTGTTCCATGCATAAAGGAACTGTGCTCGGGGTCGGCTGGAAGTGTGCTGGAAGTGTGCTGGAAGTGTGCTGGAAGTGTGCTGGGAGGGGAACTATTGAACCGGCCCGACTATTCATGCATCTTTAGTTAACCACCGCTTAGTCCTGTTCAGGGCTGCGGGAGCGGTGGAGCCTATCCCTGCGGTCTTTGGGTGAAAGACAGACTGTCCAATAATCTGCGGTTAAGTTACTTGTCTTTTTTTAATAGTGTATTTTACCTTTTCAGTCTGATCTTCTTTTCCACAAAGTGAAATCCCCAAACACACCTGATAAGGATTAGATCTTATTCATATTGTAACCCCAAATTTCCCCAGAAGTTGACATTTGTGGTGGTTTGGTGATTCATTTCCTTCTTCGTGATAACCAGTTCTCCTGAACTAGTTACTAAAGCACAGCTGAGCTGAGTAACAGCATTACCAGCGAACTCAACTTCAGCAAACAAAGAGGAGCGGATGAGTGTAGGATTGTGCGATGAAGCTTTTCCTCAGTGTGCGGTTTCTGAATCAAACTACTTGTTCTCTGATCGCAGTCACAACACATCCACATTATCCTATAGGTGGCGCTGGGAGCTGGTGCAGATGATAGCTGCTCTGGGTGAAGGCAGAGGACTCCGGAAAATACTTTCAGTGTTGCATAATGGAATGGACTGAAAGAGCAACTCCGGAAAACCTCCAAAAATCTGGATCAGAATCCACGAACTTAAGTGAGGAACCACCAGAAAATCCTGTTTTTCTGCACATATTTGCAGTGAAAACAAAGTTTTTTTCCAAGGATTCCACCAGGCCAGTTTCAGGCAGGGATATAGGCAAAGGTATTTCCTGCAACACAGGAGGAAACACGAGTAACACAGCACACACTCCCCCTTACTGGAATGTCGGGATTACTCAACATGTGTGTCACAACGGCAGCAGTGAAGAGCTGTGTGTGACTGGACTGCTGAAGAGCTTTGCGAATAGCTCGCGCTTGACTAGTGGAAACACGTCGTGGAGTTATAGTTCAGAACTCTGTGCACTGCATATTAACCTCACAAATGTGTTATTAGCGTGTTATTAGAGGAAGGACATTTAAAAACTTCACGTAAAAAGCAGGGAAAAAATGTGAGCGACCAAGTAACGCCGCTTATAAAAGTTCTTATCACTTCTAAGTGTCTTATCGGAATGATAACGTCATTAAAATGCATAACTAAATAACACCATGACTCGTGATTTATTGGTGTAATACTGGCCTCTAGTGGTCAATAGAAGAACTTTCTATATGAGTCGAGGGAACTGGTCAGTGAACTAAAATATAAAAGCTATTACTGACTAGTTGAATTAAAAATAAATAAATAAATAAATAAATAAATAAGTAGCAGCCTGCAGGTGCTTACGATCATCTCAGGAGCCAAGTTCAATCTTCACCACTCCATTTGTTATGGATATGGTTGTTAAAAATGTGCGTGCTGTGAAGGACGTCATGGAGTTTATTGAGATTGGCAAGATAAAACATGAACTCTGGTGCTTGAACTGCCTCATCTAAGCTGAGCGATGAGGCAACAGCGTCCAAGAGTCGATATTAGGTGGTTAAAATTTAATTGCACATCATCCATATAATAAAAGCATCTTTAAAAATGTGACAAAACAAAAAAATGTGAGGGGGAAGAGATGGCGGAGGAGTGACTGGAGAGGATGGTGACTCGAGGAGGAGAACACTTTGGACTAAGTCTGTTCAAATGGGATTAAAAACAAGACAACAGAACATGTAGCTCAGTGGCTGCAGCTCCATTGTCTGAACCCTGAGAAAGGAGAGGGAGATTCATGATCAGTGTCTGTGAAGTTCTCAACAGGAAACTGATTCATGTCCCCTCAGTAATTGTGTTATTTTTCATCAGGCTTATGAGGATTCCCTCAGTTGTTTTCTTGATGGCTTCCTTCACGCAGAAATCATCATCGCCTTTGAGGATCATGACTCGGGACACTTGCTCATTAAATGTGGAATACTTTGAGACAAATAGATTGTTTTTTATTATTATTCCGTGCATGACTGATGAAGCGAAGCCATTGTGGATCAGTTCATTTCCTTTGTTTTACTTGGCTTTTCCTTTTTAATACCTCAAACAACAGCTCTAACTCATATGTATATATTGAGTTGTAACACAAAACAAATTCAGGAATAATAACATACAGTTATATCTCAGTAGTATATATATATATATATATATATATATATATATATATATATATATATATATATATATATATATATATATATATATTTAAAAAAATTCAACGTGCGATATTCTTTGGGTTTTTTTTGCGGGTGAAATACATAAATATTTGATGTGATGTATGAATGGACCCCCATGAATTCATTCATAAACCGATATTGAGTATAAATAAAATCCAGTATTAATACCTCAAACGACAGCTCTAACTCATATGTACATATTGAGTTGAAACACAAAACAAATTCAGGAATAATAACATACAGTAACACCTCAGTAGTATATATATATATATATAGAATGTCCCATAAACACACAGCTAGATACATGCTGAAGGAATAAATAACATTAATACATGAAAAATATAGGTGAAATAACATAAAAAAAGAAAATTAAAAATAAATAAATAAATGCACATTTTTATGGAATAAGGAATAATATAGAATGAAAAAGAATGGCTATATAATGAACAAATAAATGAACAAAGTATTAATTCATGGACTTGATCATGTGAAACATGTTCCACAGCAAACTGCAAACTTTGTTTTGGCTTGACGGTCCCTTAGCATTCTCCCTGAATTTAATATGGCCCCTGAGGATCTTTGGTTTCACACCCTGATGTACAGTTAAGTAAGACTTTACTTGATAAGTAAATAAAACTAGTGAATTCACCCGCAGATGTGCAGGTTAGTACAAGAGGATGATGGACAGTTACATGCTCTCATGAATCTACTCATAAATATCAAGATGTATTTTTCATTCCTGATGAATGAGTCATAACACTCTCATCCAAGTGACATTGGAGTGTGAGGGTCCTCGGACCTCTACGGTATTTCCAAGCACCATCACGGAGCAAATGAAGGCTCCCACTCCAGCACCATTAAACATGCGTTGTTTCGTATTAATCGCTGACTCCTCCTGACCTCATTAGCCTCCAATACACTGCGGTGACGACTGCTTTAGCTGCGATTTAAAGGCGCTACGGAGCCCCGATAAGATCACGTTGAGCTATGACGGGAGCAATTTGTCATTGTCCGCTGGAATAAGCCGAGCGAGACAGGCGAGAAAAGTGGAGCTTTTTTTTCCTTTCACGGAGATGCTGTGTGAACCAGCCGACCATTCACAGCCGTTTTCTTTGGATATAGTGCCTGATGTGACACACTGATCCAAACACATATTGGACTGGGCCTGAAACAGAACACTTTGCAAAGACATATAATTCAGACGGTTTTTACCTACAGAGCCACACATGGCTTCTGTCAAACATTTCTGGTGACAGAGTCTCTCGCAGGCATGTCAGAGGTTAGCAGTGGCAGCTCAACACCTCCTGCTGATGGAACTCCCACGCCGCGAAGTGAGGAAAGCATCACATCCACCAGAAGGTGATCTGCTTCAGCAGAGGAACGTGAGGAAATGAGGTGCCTGAGGTTGATGCTTCAAGATCATTAACACCAACATCCAGATTAGCACCTTCTGCTTCAGGTGAGTTGCTGTAGTTTCCCCAACACGAAGTGATGAGATACTGTAACTGCTATGGCTGCCATGTTTCTTTGTGTCCTGCACTGTACATTTCAAACACATATTTAGAGAACAGATAGAGAATAGACAGATAGAGGAATAAGGTCTACCTTTCACAACCCTGATATAACACTGTTTTTATTTTATTTATGTATTTATATTTAATTTTAGCTTAATAAAATAAGGTTTGGATTTAAAACAATTTTGACCATAAAGTGAGTATTTTCTGGATTTCAAAATTGTGTTAAAATATAGTGGGAGTAGAAATAAGCAGTCGAAGGTGCTAAGAGAAATGAGACGCTGTCACTTTGGCACCTTAAGTACAGTATATCACTGTACTGGCCCTGGCAACGCGGAGGCCGTCGGAGCCACAGCTTCTGAGTCGGCTAGGTTTGATTTACACAATGCTTGTGTTTAAAGTTGCTCGGAACATGGCTCTTTAAAGGCTGGCTCCAGATGGCTGGAATTTGAGTCTGCTGGTTTTGTGTTCCCATGATCTGTCTATTTTGGTTTAAGCCCTACCCTACTGCCAGCCTTTCACCCGGAAGTCGTCGCTACACACCAGCAACGACTATGTAATGCTAATGCAAATATGAGAGCTAAAGTCTTCAGCCAGTCAACAACTTGACTATTCGTGGCAAACTGTTGTGTTGGTTTGTTCTCATGGTTTCATTATGCCTTTGTCCGGTTTGGTTCTGTGTTTCCGTTTCCTGTTTCCAGCTTCCTGAGTGACGTGGCTGACATCGAACAGCTAATCAAACCTCCATGGATTTCTACACCTCGTGTCGCCAGATGGTTACTTTGCGTTCCTATGGTAAACTCCCCCCTCTCGATCCTACTGAGTTATTTCCGAGTGCATTTCCATTGTCCCTCTTAGTCAGGCGTGAGTTTTATTCACCAGTTTTCTGTTCCGTGGTTTCATCGTTCCTGTTCGTCTCTTGTGCTTCTGTCTATTGCAAATGAACCTTGTAAAACTTCTCTCGCTCTCCGGAGTCTTCTGTGAACCTTCAACAATTCAGCGACTGGGTCTGACTCCTAACACAGCCATGACTCAAATATTTCCTGTATCACCCTGCAGCCCAATATAACTGGTTAAAATGCAGTTTTTTCCTTTGATTGTCGCAGTGGAATATGGGATTATGCTGTCGTGACATTTCACAAGCAAGACACTTCTAATGAGAAATACGTTAGCTATAGCGCCATCTACAGATGTAATTTCTCAGTTTCAGGTTAAGGAGTATCTTAATTTAAGCTTTTTTTTTCCTGATAGAATATGAGCTGCAATATGACTTTGTTTTTGACTAATGGTTAGAGATTCAGTCTCATGTTGCGCAGGTTTCCCATTCAATAAATCGGACTAATCTGTCGCCTCTTTTATCATGAAATGCCATTGTAATAAACAGTGTTCAGGAAGCAGATGGAGACGGTATCGACATGATTGAGCAGCTAGGTAATCTGCTGTCTTATGAGCGCGCAAAGATGCTAACTGAATTGGAGTAATAAACAGCTGCTTGACGCCAGCCTGTCAAAAATGAATAGCAGAGTGAGAGCACGAGAGCTTATTGCTCCAGCGTAAGCCTCCTTTTCCCTGCCAACATCCTCATGCATTTTGATGCCTCAGTGAGCGACACGATTTACGCATTTGTTTGTTTTGGAGCCATCACTCTCCATCAGTGACAACGGCCGACTCTATTGCTTGAAAACAAATGAAGACATCCGTGACACCTTCATTTTGGTGAATGACCCTATTATTATTGGTGCTGGCTGAGCTTGTTTCACTCTCAGAGCGTCTCCCAGGTCAGAGGAAAGGCAGGGACACAGGTTCCTCCAGGGAGCCGGTCCCTCTTTGGGTTTATGAGACCACTCCATCAGGAAACATCACGTCCTCCTCTGCAGGCCTAGTGACGAAAACAGAGGCTCAAATGCATGGAGTTGCAAGTGTGAATTGGTTTCAGGCCTGTTGACAGTCGGGCACTTGAGCAGCTGAGCTCACAGCTCCACCAACATCCTTTAGCCACAGGTCCAATGTGCTCACAACTTCCTCTGGTGAGAGCCCCTTAAGTGACAAGTCAAATGCAAGGCCCGAGGGCCAAATCCGGCCCACTGAATCAGTGTTCAAGATATAGAGTACTATAAATTCCTGAAATGATATTGATATTTAATATTTTAATATTTTTTAAGTGAATTAAGTGAAAGATGGGAATGTCGACAAGGAAAAGCCAAGTGGAGTCGCACCTTTTATTAGCATCCACTAGCTAATCAGTTGACTCATATCAAACTCTGCTCACTTCCTGTTCAAGGAGTGCCAGTTACCCACTGTAAAAAGAGTAAATATACTCTTAACAATATGGCTAATAGAGTCTTACAGAAAGGAAGTGGGAGCTCCTCCGTTTACCAGCAGGAGGAGGTGAGTTTATTGTTTCCAAAAAGAACCTTCCTGTTTGGCAACTCACACCTCCCAAAAAGTGTTGTGTTCAACAAGAGGCTGACATGTAAACTGTTCCCTGGATGCTAGTGATGAGGCTTCATGAAACAGTGTCCCCATTTTCAGAGCGCAGGAGATGGCGCTCTCAGTTTACAAATAATGTGAGTGTTCTTTGAAATGGTGGTTGAAATCCAAGAGTTTAGAGCAAAGAGCGCCTCCTCGGGGCTCTGAAATCGAAGACACTGTTTCATGAAGCCTCGTGATCCTGTCTCTTTAATGAAGTTCCAGTATATGATTTCACCACCTGCTTCCTTGGTTTGGAGCCTCACGTCCTCAGGTCGCTTCTATAATCATGGACAGAAACAGACTGACAAGTGAGAAGGTTCCCTTTGTTATTATAGTCTTCATCTTAGGAACCTGTTGACCAGAAAGGAAGTGTTTCTCTGTTTCACCTGCAGACAGTTTCCCTTGCATGCCTTATTCCTGATAATAGAAGGAGCACATCAGTCACACACGCTCTGGTTTGAGAGATTTGCGTGAGAAAGCTGAGTGTCACGTAGGCGAACAGATCTGCGGATCTTATTAAAATGTTTTCTGGAACCGAATATTTGAATTTAAAAAGCACAGTATACAATCAAGTCAGTTAAAGTGAATCAACCTCTGATATTTATTTTTTGTCGACAAAAATAAACAATAAAATGAGTCAGTTGCCGCTTGTGTTTTGGGGGCCGAAGATGATGATGGCGATGGGCGACCAACGGGAACAGATAAATATCTGCTGCGGCTGCATCAGCACCACGATCAGAAACATCAAAAGAATGGGAGCATTCCATCATGAACACGACAGACATGCGTTTCATGGCAATACGCCTGCGATGCGGGAATCATATGAAATGAGCATCCAGAGCATCCACAGACAGAGTTGTGTGGGAAAATTGCTTTGACTGCATTGGCCCTCCAGTATATATTATTATAATTCCATGCATGCACAAATGCTTATAATACTAATAAATGTAGCCGATTTTAACCAAAGTAAACTCAGTTTGAGAAGCTAAACTTATGTTGTAATGTCTGTCTGGACTGTAAAAAGGCAGATGCTTCTCATGTGTCCGACGTTAGCAAACTGCTGCGTGATAACCGTTAATACACATATAGTTTAGGTGTCAATTGACTCATTTAAGTAATTACTAGAAGGTTGATGTTTACATAATATTGTGACACTCTACCACGGTCCAGTGCGGAGACAGGATTGGTTTTACACCTCAATATGAAGAAAAAACAGTCAGTAAATGTAGCTAGTAACGGGACACGTCTGCATACAGAGGCTATGTTATACACAATAACAAAGCGCCTCGTGGGTCAGCTGATCGGTCCGCGCACATTGTGTTTTTTCCTTTTTTCGGGGGTGTTCGAGTTCTGGATTTTTGTTCGAAATTTGAAGCAAAAAATCGAACTCCGATTTGTACGAATTCCAGGACGAAAACCGAGGTACCACTCTACTTAAAGACTTGCTGACAGGGACACGTCTGCATACAGAGGCTACGTTATACACAATAACAAAGCGCGTCGTGGGTCAGCTGATGTTATGTTTTTTTCCGGCTTTCTTCGGGGGCGTTCTAGTTCTGGATTTTTGTTTGAAATCCGAAGGAAAAAAATCTCGAAATTTTTGTTCGGACTCTGAGACGTTCGAAAACCGAGGCACCACTGTAAGTGCCAAAACATTCCATCCAAATTCGTCCATAATTTTTCAAGTTACTTTGAATACATGCAGTCAAATTGACTAACTAAAGTTACCAAAAAACATAACCTCCATGGCGGAGGTGAAAACCAAAACGTCCAAAAAGTCATATTGTTAGCATAGACATATGTAACAATATAGCATAACTAATGAAACACTTTTTCTCAGGGTTTCAATTGTTCATCATAACTGTATAAATATTACTATGATAAGAATTTGGTGTTTTCTTTTTCAAGACTCCACCAACGCCAGGGCATTAACTGGGTCTCTGGACCGGCGTCACCTTTGTTCTGCGCAGTGCAGACTGTTTCCATTTTCCCACAATAGGTCTTGTTCCTTGAGCCCTGAGGAGTGTATGCTCCACTATAATCAATCCTACATGAGATTCTTGGTAAAGACTGTTAAAAGGACAGCGAAAAGTCATATAACAGTGTAGCGGCAATAAGCAGGAAATGAAAGTGAAAGGCAGGTCCTCTAAATAAAAACTCCTTGGACACCAACGTGTGTGATATCTGCACCTTTCAGAGTGTAAAACATTTCATTAGAGTAGCCAGTGTTACAGAACACAATGACTGTTTTCACTCCTGCTTTAAGGATTAGCATTAGTGCTGCGATTTAGCTGCATATTTAACCACGAAAGTGACTCACTCACTCTGGTTTGCACATAATACCTTTCTTAACGCTTTATTTTCTCACCTTTTAATTGGCAACCCACAAAAACCTTCAGTCGTCGGCTGCTTCCTTTTCACTCCGCTCCACTCCAGAACCAAGCCTATTTTTACTGCCTAGCGCTGACACTCCGCCAACCCGCCGACTCTCTGCGACTCCACTCGCCTGTCATCTAATTACGACAAACCACGTACGACGGTGATTTAAGGAGAAATTTCCTCCCAAGCAAGGCGATAAAAATGTTGCCTCGATAAATTCTAAAACCCCAGGCCTGAGGTTGTCTACGTCAAAGTTACGGCGCTCTGTCAAGGGCGAGGCCATAACTTGAAGAGCGATAGCTTTGCTGAAAACTTTGCTGCCGCGGAAGATTGAATAATTTGGCGTCATAAAAGTTTAACAGGTTTAATATATAAAAGCAGCAAGACAGAGAGTATTTGCTGTTGCTATGTTGCATCTCGGTAGTGAGGTCTTTTGAATGAACTGCTGAGTCAGCGCGTTTCAAGGCTGCGACTGAGGAGTACTCGTGAAGGACTGTGAAGAAAGCTACACATTTCCCAACCTTGTGCGACGAGTTCAGCAAAGTCCAAGTCATTTATGTACCGGTACTTTTTTTTAAAGTGCTCACCTCGAAATATTGCAGCCCCTAAACCAATTATAGATGAATAGAAGCAGTTTTATTTTAAAGACAGTGCTTTATTTCGTAGGACAGTCACATTATGAACAGACTTGTGAAACCACTGCGATAACAAAGATGAACAGCAGCAACAGCATTCATGTTGGGTTCTCATTTCCCCGCATGTGTTTGAATAACAGCACAAGCATGAGGCGGACTTTTACGGTGTATGTTTTTTTCCCCCCCTGCTGTATAGTTCGGCTTTGAGTTGCGGCGGTAAGATAACAAAATGAGGCTCTGGCGGATCTTTTTCCTCGCTGCTTTCAAGGAAGTAAACATGGAGTCAGAAAGACGAAAAGAAGAATCACTCCCATGCCGTGATATACTTGTGTTACAAAGTGCCCTGTTGCGTCCTATAGTGACGCCGAAGTCAGGCTTCCACGTTGCAGACGCAGATGAATACACCATGACGGAAACACACGGTTGTTTGAAATGCTTTGTTTACCAACCAAGTTACTAGATGCAGCCTGAAAAGTGTGCCATTTAATGGCTCACCCCAACCACTGACTTTGGGCGTGAAAGCATAGACGTCATCCTTTTCAAAGTGCAGTCATCCATCCAGAAATACACTTGGATTGAATTTGTGAATCACTGAGTGGCAATTTTACCCTTCCTGTGAAGTTTTGCTGCATTTGTCATTCATTTCCAGACTTTTTTTCTATATGTATCTGAGGGGAAAATACTGTTATTACGCTCCATTACTGCTCATGAGCAGCCCCTCTTGTCTGAATAGCTCAGAATCTTATTTCTATTTAATAATACTCCTATAGCGAGGCCAACCTAAAGGATGTCACATAGGCACAGGACAAAGTTTGTGTTTACCCCAGTACAGTACATGAGAGCGGCACATTCCCGGAAAAGACCATTAGTGGAAATGAGGAACCCATCACAGAAACCACTAGATTGGTTTGAACATGATCAGTGGGCACTTACAGGGCATAACATGAATCCGAAAAAGACAACGAAAAGCTTCAACTTCAGATGAGGGAGCGGACACTTGAATGGTCCTTGTCACAGGAGATCCCATTAGAGCGGTGTGTTTGGTTTATTCACAGCCACTTAGACATACGCACCAATCCTTTAATGCCAAATTTGTAAACACTTAGTTGCTAAATTTGAAGAAAATGGCTTTTGGTGTCAGAAAAGAAACAATCAAGCCAAAGCTGAGTTTCAAGAGAAACAATGCAGGGAAAGTGAAATGACCTCTTTGCGTATGAAAACATGTGCTGTCACATTTTACAGTGATCTTGGGAGACCATCATATATTGACCAATATTGACATTGAAGTCAACCTTCTGCGCAGCATGGTGCTACAAAGGAGGGGTCAGGGTTGGGATGTGTGCATGGGAGGAGCATTCTCACCGACCTCCATCTTTCTTTTACGTGACGCACTGAAGGCGAAACCAAGATGGCTGACTTTGGTGTCACTCTTAGGCGTGAGTAGTTGCGGAGAAAAGCTATGCTAGCACTGAATCAATTTGGTCGCTAAGTTGCTAAATCTGAGACGCTTGAGGAACAACAAAAACACTTTCAGGGCATCCTACAATTTTCTTTTTACCCTTTACATGTATGAAGAATTCGACCTTGAAAGTCAGTGCGTGGATCAGTGTCTCACCCATGGCATTATGGCTATGGCTATGACAGTACAGCAGCAATGTGAATACAATAAACAGCAAGAAGTTGTACCTGGGAGAACAGCTACTGACAATTAATAATAAATTTTATTTATCTCTGCCTTCCTTTTTACGCCACAGAATTCAATTAAACTGACGGAATCGCGGGCAGTGAATTCCATATCTGAGCAGGCAGAACTGCTTCGTTCTCTTCCCCCCGCCCTGAGGTGAGGGAGAACAAAGCAGAGATAAAGGGCGACTTCTTTCCTTTCTTTTCACATTTCTTTGTCCTTGGTTTGCAAATACTTCATGAAAAACTAATGGGGAAACCAATTTAGGATTATGACTCCCAAGGAAAACACTTCCTTGAGGGGAAAGTTGTGTAAAGTTTGCTGGATGATGTGGAAGTGGTTAGTTAGGCTCCGCCCCTTGCACCTGAAGACGCTCTAGATAGATACAATCCGTTCCAGACAGCCATTTGAGAAGCGATTTGTTCGAAATCTGAACCGATTTTTCCCATTACAATGAATGGAAAAAGAAACAATGCGTTCCAAGCCTTAAAATAGTCTTTTGTAGGAGTGAATGTAGAGTGTCTGCTGCAGGTGCGCTGTTCCTCTATGTGTGTGGCCGCTGCATGTGGGAGGGGTTGCCGAGTGAGTGACGTCTCTCCAGAAGTGAAGAGGTGCCCGGTGCGTGTCCAGCTCTGAATGTGCGCTTCTGTGCAGTTTGGCTGTGACAAAGTCATAAACCAAGTCACGCTCTGTCCCAGACTCGCCTCATCCCTGTCCCAGCTCCAGCCCACAACAGGACATCAAACCCTGGAGTGTTGAGAGCGAGCACCTCCCCTGTGACACTCTACCACGGTCCAGTGTGGAGACAGGAAAGGTTTTACACCTCAATATGAAGAAAAAACAGTCAGTAAATGTAGCTAACGGGACACGTCTGCATACAGAGGCTGCGTTATACACAATAACAAAGCGCCTCGTGGGTCAGCTGATCGGTCCGCGCACATTGTGTTTTTTCCTTTTTTCGGGGGCGTTCGAGTTCTGGATTTTTGTTCGAAATTTGAAGCAAAAAAACCTCAACATTTTTGTTCGAACTCTGATTTGTATGAATTCCAGGACGAAAACCGAGGTACCACTCTACTTAAAGACTTGCTGACTGAGAGATTCATGGAGAATAAAATGCAACTGAATGAAGAGTTTTTAGGTTTCAATTGTGTTTTTCATTGTGCCGTTGATGTGTTGGAACATCCGGCGGTATTTTTGCTTTAAGTCTGGCAAAAACAGTTGGCTCACCTACAATACATTGAAATACTCTCTCAATCAGACAACACAATTGTGTGGCTACCACGAACAATGGAAACGAAAAGCAAGTGAATGAATACAAAGCCGCTTCTGGCATCTGATTTGTAATTTTCTTTGCTGGTTTGGCACAAGGAAAACTCGACTAAAAAAAGACATTTGAAAATAAAAATCAACTTGGACTCACTTCAATACACCTGCTTTAAAATGCAACTTGCATGATGATTCTAAACTAAGCAAGCAGCTGCCAGGAAGGCACTTGTGACCTGCTAAAACATGGCGACAGAAACACCTGAGTCGAGGTGCCCTTTCATCTGGGTGATTCTGGCCGCCAGCATGAGCAGCAGACCAGTGGACACCTCCAGACTGTAGGAAACCCAGGCCAAACAGAAGGACCAGCCAAATGAGACGTTCACGAAGGTCAAGTTTTCCGGTGGAACCACACGCTGGAACTCCTCCATGGCCAGGTGGGAGTATCTGATGTAGATGCTGACCCCCATCAGCGTGAAGAGACCTGGCACGGACAGAAAACAGATGCTACTTTCCTGGATTCAAAATGATGATTTGACACAGTGTGGCTCCCCGTCTGCTGCTTTTCAGTCCCAGATCACCCGGTCCACTCTCTTCTTCACCTCCTCTGCCTCTTGATTTGATAGACACCAAACACTCCCAGCATCTGTATTAAACCTCATGTCCATTACCGGCGCTCTTTCTTGGTACCATAACAAACCTTTGGGGGCTGACAGTCTGGACCTCTCAGTTGTAATCTGGACACCTCCGGCTGTGTATTGATCTGTGTACCAGCCTTGGTCTGATTTAACAGAGTGCAATATGAACTGTCTGTTCTTGTGGCACTACTCAAGGACAAGCTTGTCATGAAATCATTTCAAACGTTAACCTCAATTATTATTTTTTTAAAAGGGCATTGACACTAGCATTTAAGGCGTTTTAAATTCTCAAAATGTTTAGTACCTTCGAGCTTGAATGACTAGATTAAGACATTTTCAGAAGGGAAAAATGTCAAGTTTCAGAGTGGAAGTTGGACTTCATTTTTTTGCGCTAGAAGTTTAGAGTCATCCCAAACGTAGGAGAAAAACATGTTGCTTACGCCAGTGATTCTTAACCATAGGTCCAGGGCCCATGGTTGGGCCGCAAGCGCCCCCCCCAGTGGACCCCTAAAAGTTTTTTGTTTTACACCTTTGGGCCGCGAGACGCTCAGTTTTAACACATTAGCCACGTATGGTGGCAGTAGTGTGTCACTGAATTGACTTGATAGCTGCAAATCTGTGATAGTAAACAACTATGGAGAAGTTCTTGGAAAGAAAAAATGATAATGAAAGTGATGGTGCCCACAACAGTAAAAACTGCTCACGAAAGAACCTGTTGAAGCAGTTTGGAAAATGTATTAATACATAGATACATACATAATTTTATGGCAACTTACTTCTAACTTCTTTGGAGTTTAAAAAAATATAGTTATTTTAAAATATATGATATTTATTTCATGATATTTAGAGTAGGTTTATTATATTGATTTTATTCCAAATTTTATTCAGGTCTTCCAATTTTCTCAACAGTTTGCATCAAGTGTATTTTATTCCTTTTTTTCTTTTGTAATTTTGATGAACATGACTTCCACCTGCTTCTGATGCTGGTTGGACTTTTCTATGGGCCCTAAGATCAAAAAGATTCAGAACCCAGAAAGGTGTAAGCAACAAAAGGTAGGAAGGGCTGAAACCTATTCCTGATAAATAACTGAAGAAAAAAAAACAAAACAAAAAAAAAACACTTGGACAGGATCAAATATAACGCTGGAAAAGGAATAGACAAAAAAAGCGCTGGGATATAACGTGGCACACCTGCTGAGCTCGTGCGCGTTCAATACCCAAGTGTGAAATTCACCCGCCATCTTGAGGATGCTGACTCAGCCGGCCGTCCTGTTTCATCTCAACTGGCTCTGATCTTGATAAAAGACTATAATCTGACGGGCTTTTGTCAGGACCCCCATCTATGAAAGCATGTAATTATTCATGTGAGGAGCCACGCATCAACTCCTCCACACTCGATATGGACCCGCAGGTCTCCTCTTCCAGTCCCTTCACACTCATCCTAAGAAATCTTTCTTTGTTTTAAAGTCATGCCTCCCACAAATTGAGGCTAATTTCGAACCAGGACTGATTATTGAGCATGAAAGGCTGATGATGATGATGATGATGATGATGATGAGTGTACTCATCGAGCTGTTGCTGATTACCCCTGTCAATCACTATCGGAAACACAAATAGCATCTGAACTAAAGTACGGTTGACAGATAGCCGGGTGAGGGGCGATTCAAGACGGGAAGCTTTTCCCACGTATTTGACACCTTTTTTCAGATAATGTCTTGTTCGCGCAGGATTCATCCTGCTGCATGCTTAAATAAAAATGGCTCCAATTTGTTGTAGCGGTTTTAGAACTGAAGACAAGCCACTTTGAAAAGTACTTCTCCGGTGCTGCTGCTCTAGAGCTTCAGTTTTTCAGTAGTTTTAATAAAAGGCCAATTTGACGTCCTTTTAAAGCAGCACCAAAAACATCTGGGTTTAAACAGAAATTTCAGGTTCATCTGAAGTTATTGGACACACTTCCTCAAAGGACTGACTGCCAAATGGTTAGCAGTAGGGTAGCACGATACCATTTTTCCCCCCAAACCTAGTAAACCTAGTAAGTACTTGCATTTCAGTACTCACCCATATCGAGTACGTAGGTCATTACCTATAAAAACACTTAGAGTTGTTTTTATTTTTCCAGATATAACAACACTTCTCAGTATGTTTTTCTTATGCATGGTTGTCGGCCACAGGTTTCACTGGAGTACAAACATAAATTTTACAAAATAGTCATAAACTGACATAAAAAAAACTGTGCTTTGCCATCGGTTTTGTTGTATGGTGGCTGTTCTGTGAGTATGAATATGTGTACTCAAGCCGATATTGGACCGATATCCCATATGTATTGCATCAATATGTATTGCCACTTCGTAGCTGAGTACTGCGGCAGACTACGTTTTATGCTAGCAGTTGTGAGAAATTGAATATCTAGTCAAGGGCCAGAAATGTCCCCTGGTCCGCACATGGTACGAACATGCTGCAGCAACTAGTCGCCAAAGGGTTCATTAGTTGACTAGTCGTGATCATCATTCTCTTGGAAGAAATGAAATGCCTGAGGCTTCAGGCCCACTGCAAAAATGTTGAAAGTATGGGACACATCAATGGACACATATCTTTCACACCACACTTTGAGCAATTAAAAGTCAAATATGAAGTTTCAAAGCTTATAATTCTTTTATTTAATTTACAGTACTTCCTGAAGTCCCATCTTGTTTTGTCTACAGCGCTTTAAAATTGCATTTGGGAACCGTAACCTGCTTGTTATGGCCCATTTGGAGCCTTTTACTACGATAGTCAGGTTGAGCTATGTTGTCAGGGGGACCTTGACGAAAAGTGCCCCCTGCCTTGACAATGCAGCACCCCCAAATTTATTGTCATTTCCCATCACTGGCATCAGATGTTAACAACACAAAACTCTCTTTTGCTCGCTGAGATGAGGTTACAAATATCTGGGCACTCTTGTTCTCTCTCACGTCCTCCACTCCTCGGTTTTTGTGCTTGTCTTCTGCCTATTATATAGGTAGCAGTGATGTGCAGCTGAAGTATCATAATACAGTTATGCAGTAGGTGAAACAGTGTCCACATTTTCCGAGGCCACTAGATGGCACTCTTGGGTTCGAAAGGATGTGAGGTTTAATCGAATTAGTTGTTCAAGTCCAAATCTTATACAGCAGACAGTGCCATCTGGTGGCCTCTGGAAACCAGGACACTGTTTCATGAACCTTTCAATAATGTGTCATGAAAGAGCAGCTACCCATCACTAGTCGGCGGCGTAGCCTCCGTACAGAGCGAAAAACGCATACACTTCATCTATCCATACTGCAGATACAATATATAGCTAGCTTTATCGCAAACTAAATTTTACTTGTATATGACTAAGAATATTGTAAGATTCCTGACAGGAATACTGTCCTAAGCACCTACTTTGGGATGAAGAAGTGATGAGCTCTGTCTCCCTATAGCTAATGACTATGTTTGCGTTGGTTCTCCAGGCTGCTGAAGGAAAAGGAGGGAAAAAGACAGCTCATCTCAGCTCCTCAGTGAGCTCACAAGGCGTTAGGGTGTTCCAGTCAATAACCTACTAACAAGATTTGCAGAGTTGAAATTACATCACCCTCTACCACCTCTGCAAAGCTTCACCTACAGGCGTCTTTTTTTTTCTGGAAAGGATACAAATCCCACGTATACAAAAGTGGATTGACAGAAAAGTCATTTTTTAGTTGACAGAATGGAATGTAGCTGGAGGGAAATAGAAAAAGGAATCTTTCAGGACTTACTCGAGAAGAGGAAATAGCACGCTGTGCCAGCCAGTAGGTTGGGGCTGCAGGCCAGTGAGCTCACGAGACCGAAGATCCATCCAAACACCAGCATCACCAGACTGAGGGGCAGGATGATGACCACCACTTTGTGTAAACCTGAAACCACGTATCAAAACCAGACAGTGATTTCTTGTTCAGGTTTTGTTCGCTACACTAACATAGCATGTACTCTCCCGTCCCTGACTTGAGTCTTTTCTAGGCACCAGGGTTGGGCCAGATGGTGAGGCAGTATCAGTATCAATGGCATCTTGTGATATTCTTTGCTTGCATTGTTGATGTCTTGGCCACTAAAAACTCACCATTTTTCAGTTCCCTACTAGAACTGGAGGCCTTTTAAAGCTCCATGCTGAGCTGCAACAAAATAAAGCAAAAATATCCAGGTGTTTTATGAGTTCTCAGTCGGCTGTTTTCAGATATTCCAAATTCTCATCAACCAAAAGCGGATGCTGATAACTTTCCTTCTGTTCAATGTGCGAATTAAGCTGCTCCGATTGTTTGTTTCCCCTCAAGAAAACAAAGAGAAGAGGCATTTCTAGTGTGGATTATAGACAATATTTTTCTTTTGTGGCTGCTGCTGAATATGTTGCCATGCTCATATCATATCTTCAAGCTTGGATTTGGCACCACAGGTCACATGCTTGCCTGCAGTTTTACCCCCACCATTAGCCTGAGAAAACTAACCTCCAAGTCAAACTAGTTTAACAAATATTGAGGCCTACTATTCCCCTATACACAGACGGCAAAATCTGAATCGCTCACAACCCACCTCCCAATGGAGTCACCGCCCTTCGTTCGTGTCACTGATGCTGCCCAAAAGCACTGTATTTTCTCAGCACCTCCGCTTTGCAAGGAAAAGCAGTGGTGTAATAGCTTTTCAGAGAGGTGAGACTCCAGGCCTTGAACCCATGTATTGCAAGGTTTGATCGACAGAAATCCAATGGAAACTTGCACCACTCAATAGACCTCTGTTTCAGTCCCCGTGCACTTGATTCTCCGTAATACGTGATTACAACTGAGGCCAGCACTCGACACAGAGGACGAGCAATGATCCTCCTCTGGTGAGAAACTAGCAGGCTGTTTTGGAAGTGCCCATCAGGTGCTGCTGCTTTTGCGCTAGCTTACTTCAGGGCTCATCGTTTTTACACAATGGTGTGAAGTGGCTCACCAGTTACTGACAAGCATCCATATATAAGACGGTAGGTTCATAGAGAATGATATGAGGAGGTCACATGGAGAGAGAGATATCTCATTCAAAAGGCGTCTAAACTCAATTTAAATTCCAAGCCAACATTGTTATTTTTCTACTTTCCTCAACTCTCTACTGACGCCTTCTGGTAGGGTCATCCCTATTCATACATCTATTATTCATAGTGGAGTTGAACTGTTAGGTGCTTCGATTGTTGCAGTGCATTATGGGACCTGTAGGGACGGGCAATAACTTATCGTACACGATATACCGCCAAACAATCTCCACGATGACAATTCTGCATCTCACGATAAATTCGATAAACACGCGGCTCCCTCGCTGCATTGGACCTGCACTCGTGAACATGACGAGACAGCGACGGCACGCAGCGCTCTCCAGCTCCACGGCGTTTGACAGCTGACACAGACAGTTGTGGTGAGTGTGGTGGACTTTGGTTCCCCATCGTAGTTTTAAACTTATTTATAATACAGGGAACCTTTGTTAATAACATTGATCATCTCTGAGTGTCTGGAACTTTGTTTGTTTTATTAGATGGAGTGGTCCTCATAGGTTCTCTGATGTGGTCGTCACATCAACACATGCAGGTCTCCCGTAGCGCTGGCTCCTCGGACAAACACCATGGTGAAAATAGTTCGATATTGGACGGAGTATTGGCAGTGGCGTCCTCTTCCGCGTCCCCATTAGGGTTCACTGATCGAGGACAAACTCTCACAGGCAGCGCTAATGCTACGACCCGACATCAGTTAGGGACCATCAACAAATTCTAAAGCGGTCAAAGTATCAGTGAAATCTTCGATAAGGCAATGAATAACAACCATTTTAGGAGAGAGAATTGTGAAAAGGTTTTTCATCACACGAGACAAAGGACTGACAGTTTGTATAATGATTTCGACAATAGAACATGACTAAATGATAATTTATTCACATTACTTCTAATATTTCTTCAACAGCATCGATGAAATGTGTCCAGACTGCACCGACTTGACATGAGATACAGCAGACAGACGGCTCAATTTAACCCCTAAATAAAGCTGGCAGAGCAGCCTGTCACACATGAGCAGGTTCTACCAGAGACATATATTATATTTAAACGTAAACAAATTATGATGTTGGAGACAAACTGCACTAATAAGTTTCATCATAAAACAGTTTCAAGAGACACTGTAGCGTCCAACACATGGAATAGAATGAAAATGAATTTATCGTGATCATTATTGTTATCGCCGATAACATTTTTGTCCATATCGCCAAACCCTAGGGACCTGTAGTATTGGTGCTCTGTGCTGTTTATTAGCTGATCACAAATCTGATTCAAATAATGTTTTAATATTTTGTGTATCTTTGTGACTAACTGAGAATCAAGAAACTTGTATCGGCCTGAAGTTCCCACATCCATCACCACAACACCAATCCGATACCTCTCTCACACCAAATTCTCAGGTTTGTTATTTGTCCAAAGACAATGTGAAGCTCAAGGAGAGAACATGACTCACCAAGAAGGTGCCTCTCGGCCTCTGATAGGCTGGACATGTTTGCTGAGAAGAAAGGGATGACCGAACTCTTGTTTGCCCCTGCATTCATCAAAAGGAAAGGTTAGGTGTGACATAAAGAGCAGGCGGATTGTTAAATGTCAGAAATGGTTTCCTTCTTTTGAAGACAGCTAAGACTTCATTTTCATTCCCTCGCCGTCACAGCAACACATTGTTATGTCCAGTGCAACGGAAACACATTGCCGGTCAAGAGTTGACCTATAAATAAGACAGCGTTCCTGCAGGAGGAGGATTAAATTAGAGGGAAGTCTGGGCCTCTTAACTGAGTCTGCTGCCCCCACGACCCCCCAAAAAAAGAGGTGTGTTGACTAGCGTTGGGTTTGTCTTCAGGTCCAAAACCATGCTTAAATGGAAATGAGGCAACAGGTGTTTGAGGTCGTCTCTCAGTCAACCTTTTTCAGGAGTGTGTCACAGGACGATTGGTTCTGGGTGGCAGATGAACTCACAACAAAGGGCTTGTGATTTTATGAATGCTGCTGATGCTGTGGCGGTGTGTGCGCTGGTGATAGGCTGAGAAAAAAAAAAAAAAAGAGCTGCCAGGGGACGTGTACGAGCAGCAGACAGCGAAGGTGACAGCAACACTTACACCTGGAGATTGTGATCATGAGCCACTTAGTTTTTTACATCTCGGCGGGGAAATGAACACGTAACTGTTGCCAAAATGGTCAGCAATCCACTTTAAATGATCATGTACCTCCTAATATTATGCATTCAGAGTCACATTATGTAGTCAGCCAGCACTAAATTACGACTGACACCTTCACCAAACTGGACAAAATCCAGCTCTGCAGCCCCTTGTCAGACCATCGCTGGTAAAAGTCACAGCCTCGGCATGCAGTTGAGGGCCATTTAGACTAAAACTATGCATTGTTTTGCGCCCATATTTCCTAAGGAGGTGAAAGACTTGCGATGAAAAACAGAGTTTTACATAATCCATGTGCTGTAAGTCAATGGATAATGAGCAACCTCATCTAGAAGAAAACACAGATCAATGCGCCTTGCAATGGAAAGGCAATAATCGATACCTGCATTACAATAGCAAAATAAGAAGAAAAAAAAGTAAGCAAGACATAAGAGTGAAGTGGGCACCGAGAGAGAGATATACCTTCATTGATCCTCCACAGTCCAGAATGTGAACTCAGCTCGCCGCAAACGGTGCAGTTGGGTTTGTTCACGTCGATCATGTACCAATAATCAGTTCCGATCGATACAGCGAGGACGCCAAAGCAGAGCAGACCACAGATTCCGGCAGCCAGAACCACCAGCTCGTACCTCATCCTGCAGAACCTCAGCGGTGCTGAACGAGGGACGAGGGTTCGAGCTCCAGCCTGTCTCCTCCTCGCTCTCTCTCGCTCTCGCGCTGAAGTCGTTCGTTACCGGGACGCGACACGTGAAGTGATGCTTTCCCGTGAGGGAGGAGAAATAAATAAATAAATAAATGAAGAGAGCTTGATTTGAAGAGGCGAGGGCTGCGACTCTATCTGGCGCGAGCAGACACTGACCAGCAGCGGCGGCAGCGCAACTTGATGTCAACCTGAAGGCGAGAAAACAACGCTTTCAAACTCAAACCGGGAGCGGAAAGAAACGACTCGCGGATGATTCACATCGAATTAAAACTCATTTAGAAATACCTAGTTGGGATTTAGAATGCTTTTAAAATAAAATTCAAAATACAATATATATATATATATATATATATATATATATATATATATATATATATATATATATATATATATATATATATATATATATATATATATATATATATATATATATATATATATATATGTAAACCATATGGCACAGAGGCATAAAGGATTTATGGTCATACGAAAACCGGAACCTAAAAATCCCATCAGACACGTGACTCTCACCAGCTAAACCGAGTCATGGCTGCCGCAAGAGCCACCAAAGTTAATGCAGCGACATGGATTTTTCATCTGAATAATCTTTTGAATATGTATATTAATCAGAAACAAAATATTGAATTGTTCAAAGTGGGCTGGTGACACACATGAGGGACTGGATTTTTAACATTTCATGTGGACCCTCTGGTTTTCCAGCTGCAATGAGCCAAAGGAAAGTACAGTGGTACCTCGGTTCTCAACCACGAACCGTTCCAGACGGCCGTTCGAGAAGTGTTTTGTTCGAAATCTGAATCATTTGTTCCCATTACAATGAATGGAAAAAGAAATCATGCGTTCCAAGCCTTAAAAGAGGCTTTTGTAGGAGTGAATGTAGTGTGTCTGCTGCAGGTGCGCTGTTCCTCTATGTGTGTGGCCGCTGCATGTGGGAGGGGTTGCCGAGTGAGTGACGTCTCTCCAGAAGTGAAGAGGTGCCCGGTGCGTGTCCAGCTCTGAATGTGCGCTTCTGTGCAGTTTGGCTGGGACAAAGTCATAAACCAAGTCACGCTCTGTCCCAGACTCGCCTCATCCCTGTCCCAGCTCCAGCGCACAACAGGACATCCAACCCTGGAGTGAGTGCTCCAGCCTCTGAGGTGTCAAGAGCGAGCACCTGTGACACTCTACCACGGTCCAGTGCGGAGACAGGAAAGGTTTTACACCTCAATATGAAGAAAAAACAGTCAGTAAATGTAGCTAACGGGACACGTCTGCATACAGAGGCTGCGTTATACACAATAACAAGTCCGGGACGTTCGAAAACTGAGGCACCACTGTACATGCTAATTTCATCATGCTGATTTGTGATTCACGGTCAGATGCTCATGAACCTCTCCATATTGGTTTGAATCCGAGCTGCTGAAAACTAAACAACTAGCGTATAACACACATTTATTTAGACTGGCAGATCATTTGCTTCCATCACCTTTAAAAGAGCCAAACCTCCACCACCATCTCTCCACTTCATCTTCAGTGAGCAGAACACCTGTCTGCTCTGGCTGATAATAGCATCATAAAAATGTGAAATAGTCTATTAACTTGAAGAATCGGGGTGGATTTTGCTCGACTGGTGGGAATTTGGGTCGCCATCTCGACTCTGTTCATTTTGGTGTGAAAGGATCTGTGTGATTTATTCTGTTTTTGGCACTACGGTTCACACTGACTTGATCTCATATGTGCAGTATTAATCATTATCATGTTGCTTTTTAGAAGTGCCAGTAGTATGCGACACTCTGTAATTTTAATATTTGCTTTACCAATGTGGACTCCTGTTTATCGTCAGCGTGGCAAATGAGTTAAACATTACGATAGAGCTTGTTTTTTAGGCGTCTGTCTGTTTGCTCGACCAAAATATAATAGCGCTGGCATTGTTTCCTTTAACGTCAGAAACTACGATGGATAAAAACTCTTACCTTCACTGTGGAGTTGCTGCTACTTTCAAGCAAAAAGTGAAAAATATTCACGCAAGGAAGTCCTTAATCTAGTACATTCACATACATAAATTCACGCTGAACACCCTTTAAAACTAGCGGAGCACAACTCACAAACAATGTCTTCTTCTCCACAATTTATTCCAGATATTGTTTGAAGCACTTGATAACTATTGATCAGAAAAAAAAAGAAAAAGTGAAGGCCGAAGAAACAAAACTGTGACTTGTAAAATGAATCAATGTTTTTCTGTTTCTTATTCCACAAGTGGCTTCCTGTTGCTGAGTCAATCATCAGTCTATATTGGCTTCTTTTGTTCCTTTGAACTGTTTTTTTTCCAAAGTAGAAACAATTAATGCTGAATATCTGGTGAATCAGTCGATGTAATGCAACACATTTTGACACGCTGCAAGTTGAAAATATCTTCTAAGAGAACCCACCCAATATTACTGCTGTGCCTTTATCTTATTATTATTATTTATTATTATTATTATCAAACGGACAGCAGGTGGCTGAAGCATTGCTAGTGAACGGCAAAATCTAGCAACCAAGTTTCTTTCTTTCTTTTGAAAAAGTGACCAGCATGTCTGCTGAATACCGATAGTTCTCAGTCCATCAAGACGTATGAAAGTGTAAGTGAAAGTGTAAGTCCAACTTATTGAACGTCATTTTTATACGACACTTTCACAATCTTGAGTGCTACCACTG
Source organism: Synchiropus splendidus (assembly GCF_027744825.2). NCBI lineage: Eukaryota > Metazoa > Chordata > Actinopteri > Syngnathiformes > Callionymidae > Synchiropus > Synchiropus splendidus. The sequence continues at coordinate 7,570,038 of NC_071352.1, forward strand.
AATTACTTGATCTCTCCATGTGGGGAATGTTTCCATAGCTACTGCTACGTATGTTGGCACAAAACAAGCTTTAGTGAGGGGTACGTGGCCAAAAAAGACGCCGCAGTACCAGCTCGAGTGAGATTTAGCAAGATCCTGTTCCAGTGCAGTGTATCCTTAGGTCCAGGTCGCTACCGTTACCTACTGTTTCTGCAGCCTCTAAACGTTCCTCCACCAATCCCAGACCATAATTTCCTCTCCCGAATGGGGGATAAAAGCCGCTCGCAGCAAAACAAGCTGAGGTGGACAGATCGCCGCCCGCTGCCGCCGTTCATGTTTAATTCATCCCAACCCACTCTGATTGTTAAAAACGGAATCCAATCGGTTTTCATTAACGTCACTTTATGTAATTTCCAATTGAATTTGTTCGTCTTTTTAAAAGACCCAGATTCAGTTTGTGGCAACCAAAGGACAGGATGTTGTTTCTAACTGCTGTGATTGCCCATCTGCTGTGTTGCTGGATCTCCAAAACGCTTTTATCTGGCGTCTAATAGATGATAATTCTGTGCAGACATCGTAGTTTTAAGGTCTCCAGCAAGGCTCTAGGGGAGACATGGGGTCCTCTCAGGGCCCCCTTTCTCAAAAACAGTTTCAAAAATGTGCGTGTTTTGTACTGACAAAACAAATCTTTTTAATTTTTATTTTCTAAAATATTAAATATTTTAATATTGGTCTCATATTATAGATAAATATCTATTCAACAGGGTCACAGAGGGCTGGGCTGAACCCACATTGCTCTCACCCGCAGACAGTTTACAGCTACAAAACTCAATGCTCTTCCAATAAAGACACAGGTTCTTCCCTCCTTGGAATGAGACCTGCAACCTCCTTGCTGTGAGGCTGCAGCGCGAGCTTCTGCCCCATTGTGCTGCCTCTTTTTTCTTTCATTATCAAGTCTTGGATCCTGTCATTTCAAGCTGTTACCTCCTGCTCCATTTCACTTCTTCATTCTCTCTCAGTCCGTCTCTTGTAATCTTGACACAATTACCCTGTGCTTTCTCCCGGTGGAGAAGTCAGACTGCAGACTTTAGATTACACATGTGCTCTTTATTATAAAAGGCCACTGTTGAGTGTGAAGTGTGCGACATAAATGCCTATGCTCATTAGCAGCGGTGTGTTGGTAATTACACAGCTATGTCAAGGAGAGTTCATCTCATTTATGTGGAGGTGTTAACTGCCCAGTGTCTTCTGTATGCTACATTACTGGATTCAAAAGGCCTTACGAAATAGATTCATTACAAGTCCAGCAGCATCTTGCGCTCTGTTGACTGCATGACTGGACGGTATCACGATTCATAGGACCCTATTCCTTTATATTGCAATCCATATATTGGTGTAAATAACCAATAGCCAACTAGTTTCACCGCAGGGCTTCAGGAGTGCGATATTGCTCAGCTCCATCTTGGTTAGCAGGACGTGCTAACTGCTATTAGCAGAACAAGTTAACTTTGGAAGCATCCAGCAAGGAGTTCTTGGTGCACATTTGACTGAGGTCCTTGTTTGGGTCTCTAAATAAAGGTTTGCTTTAAATATTATACTTTAAATATTAAATATAACTGTCGATAATTTTGAAAGTTACGACATGTGCGGTTCGACCAACATGGCAACATGGCTGACTGTACTGCCGTAAAGACAATAAAATAAATGTAACAAAATGCGTTTAAATTGTTTGTATTATAGAGTATTTTATGTTGTTTTCAAATGCGCAATCCAAGATGGCGGCGCGGACACACGCAGCGGCTTCTCTCAGACCCAGTCGACCGGCGTCTTCGTGTTTTTCGTGTTACGTGTGTTCAGCAACTGCATGGAACAACTTCAGATATTTCATCCATGCTATATGTCTCGTACTGTAGCATGTTTGACAATAAAAAAAAAGTTACCTTAATGCACAGTATTTCAATTTTAATAGCTCAAAATGTGGTGGGACTGTTATGTCTTTTGATGTGCCCTCTGATGTGTCAAATGGTTCACGAAGGTCAGATTGCCTCAGCCTTTTCACATCTTACTGTGGATTGTGCGGAAGAGAACGATGATGTCACAACCACCTGACTATTGAACCTGTGAGTAGCTATTGTAATAGTCGGTTATAGTTGACTACATTGACGAAAGTCTGTTTAAAATGAAAGGGCGGGGTCTTTATTTATAGTGGTGTTGGGTCGGACGTCAGGTCTTGTCACATGTCAAAATGTGAAAATGAAGTAAATAATTTTCATTCTGTGGAGAAATATCAATATTTAATCATAAAAACTCGCAATGTCTACGTCGATCAATTCTACTGTTCTAATTCGTACTGAGGAGGTGTGTGAACGCCACATCAAATATAGGGTGTCCTGCAACATTGACTGAGTGTTGGAAGCATTACATATGCCTTCAGTTTGGAGAGGAAGACGCCAACATGAGGCTAATGCTGAAACAGCCAGCAAGTGGTTTCCAGAAAAGTTAAGCCAGACAAACAGGGGAAAACACAGTCATGTCCGGAGATGGAGCATTTTTAATATGTTCAGGGAGCCAGTGGGGTCCAAAGGTTCTGGTCAGAGCAGGCGTGAGAGGACCTGCTATAGATTTTCTGGGTGAGTTATTTGATGGGGGACTTCTTGGGGGTTTAGCCAGGGTTTGAACTGAGGCTGTTAAATCTGCTTGTTCACAGGTGAGGTGCAGGTTTTCTGCCGCAGTGACGCCATGCTGCTCTCCAGCACCTGAATCCATGACCTCTGTAACTTAGATACCGTTGCTACCTAGTCACGGCAGAGCTGCTATTTCGGCCTGTTATTGTGCGGAAATCCACCTAACAATCTGAACCAGCCGCTTCCATTATCTGCTGTTTGCATCTACTCTGCTTTTAAAGCCAACAGCAGCGTTTAATTCCCTTCAAAAGCTAACAGTGGCTCCGCACCAAAGCCGAAGTGGGATCTGTGACACAAAGTAGATCCCTGAGCAAATGATTTCAGGTGAGCTGGATGCTCCCAATATTGACTTTTCCTGCTCCACAGAAGACTTCTGAAAGAGTAGGTGATAATAAATCAAGCGCATCAGCGGAGGAGCCCCGTGAGACCCAGGAGGGAAGGGAATCACCAGGAGAAGGGACAGACGGCAGGAAAAGTAACTGATAAATAATTGCTTTCTGGTTCTTATCGGCCCGAACCTTCTGCTTGAACTGACAAAATCGATGTTCTATTCTGTCTCCAACGCCTTTTGTTGTTGGTAATTGTGATGCATGGAACGCAGCTTTCATGTTGAAACTCATCCCATGTTTGTGCATATTTCTTAGAGTCATTATGAAGATGAGACCGTTGTGTTGGCCTAAAACACAATGGATGTTTTTTGCCTTCTGGTTTCCAAACATTGCTCCATCTAATGGCCATTTCTGTTTTCCTTAGGAAACCACTGGCAGCAATGGACTGCACTTTACGGGGACGAAAAAAAAACATATGTAGAAGGAGGCGCTGTCAAAGATTCTCTGATGTTCAAGTTGAGCTGTTATTACGGCTCACACTTGACTGCGCATTGAAGAAGACATTATCGAGTGGCTGCTCGTGTTTTTCATTTTTCAGTCAGGTTTTCTTCAAATATTAAACTTGAGTTAGTGATTGGTTTCTCTGCGGTGAATTCAAGAGCATCTTGTCTGTGTTGTTATCATGAAATAGTGGCAGAAGAGTTTGTGCTGATGTTTCTAAAACAGCAGTTGTCGAATGAGCACCACGCTATGGGGACGTTCCATTTCCTTCCTTAACCCTCAACTGCAATCCTCAAAAATGCACGTTCTCACGAGGACCCAATTGTTAGGAAGTTACATTGAGGAACTTTGAGGAATACCCAGAATCCTTTGCGTTGTATCGAGGATGGTGTCGAAAACAAAGAGACCGAGCTACAAATGAAAGTATTTTCTTTGTCAATGGAGATATAAAAGACAAAGGACATCAACAAGCGTTGACGCTGATCCGGTAAATGATTCTTGCTCCGCCGTCCTTCTTCTTCTTCTTTCGAATTGACGGAATAACGCTGCCCACAAAAGGCTAAGGACGTACCTGCATTAAGGAGTGTCCCATTTCTGAGCAACAAAATCTTCCTGAACCCTTGGTTTTGAGGGGTGAGGTTGAAGGTTAAAGTTTGAGGACTGAGGTTGAAGATTGAGGTAGGAATTGGAATTCACCCAAAGACTCCTGTTGGTGAGTCACTGGGGAAGCGGCTGAAGACGAAGATGAAAACGTAAAATCACAATTGAATGAAAACACTAGTTTTGCGTGACACAAAACGTCCACAGATGCGAACCTCTCCTTCATGTGGACAGGTATTAAAAACTTCTTGGATAAAGGAGTGAAATAATAAAAAGAAACATTTTTCAGTGAATAATAAGTTCTATATTTAAATATTTCATGGTATCGAGTGAGCCTGGGACTTCCTCGAGATGCTCTGATTTCCTCCCACAGTCCAGAAGCATACTGGGGTTCTGCTCTGCATACGTCCATTCATCAACAGCTACTTTGGCGTAACTTGATAAGATGTTATATTTTATTATATTTATTATATTACCATAGATACAGTCATATTACTTTATTGTAGCACATTTTTGACTGACATGCTTTCAGTAACTTTGCCACCTTAAGAATCATATTCATTTGAAGACAAAAAAAAAAGTTTTCAGTAATGAATACGAGATAAAACTTCAATTTGGATTTAGTTTTGATCCAGAAAACTAAACAGACAACTCTTTTAATACAGACTCATGGCGACAATTTTTTTGCTTTTATGAAACAAACAGTAACGTAACCTTCGCTGAGCGCTTCAAACAGCGAGCAAGTGTGGGCGAATGGGGGTGTGATTTCTAAAGGAACCTGTGCCAGGGTCAGGATGGGAAAGCAATTTGTTTGTTTTGACTCATCAATCCGAAGTCGATGCTGCAGGCGGCTGGGTCGGAGGCATTTTTCAGACATGACCAGATCTGATCTAAATTATTAATCTGACAAATTAGACGCTTCATGCGGTTGGAATTGGATCAGTATTTCTCTCTTTAATAAATCATCATGCACACCTGAAGAGGCGCGTATTCCAGTGTCATTTAATAAACACATCGAGAGGATAATTCCATAATTTTCCATAAACATTTCAGCAGAGTCAAGAACGTGTTTAAAATAATAAAAATAAGAAAAATCAATTTTGAAAATTTAGACAGTGGTTTTTATGACAAGCTGTTTCAGTCAGCATGAGTCTTTAACAGCCAAAAAAAATCACTAAAAAAAAGGTGCTGACTCATCATTTTATTATTTCTCAGAGAGAACTACGAATGAAGTCCATAATTTAAGCTTTTTTATTCGTGTCCTTACACTTTTTTTGTGCTAAGGCATTAGCGTTACCATTAGCAACTCCTTTTCACTCATTTTCATGTCGATAACAAGCCAGACTGTGTTAGCTAAATAAAAAAAATTTGAAACCGAAATGAAAAACATCTGAAAATTGAAGACCTCCAACAATGAGTTGACATGTTTCCGCAACATATATTCATTTTTTTACGCTTATTATAGTCATATACCTTCATACCTCATGCCATGTGTGCAACGTTTCCATGGCTACGGCTCGCTCCCGTGTTGAAACCCTGAAGCCAGGTGGAAGATTGTTTTGATTGTCATGACAAGGAGGATAATTTCTTCGATCTGTGTCTAAAAATTGAGCTCAGTCGTCGCAATCAATCATGCAATAACCAGGAAGAAAAGATGTTGAATAAAACAAGACGACGCAACAGTTGAATTACGAATCTTGTTGATGAGATTGTAGCACCAGCTGTTTACAGACGTTTCGAAACGCGTTACGAGCGCAGTAGAAAGATTTATGCTTGTTAGATTGATTTGATGAGAAAAGGCATAATTGCCAAGCAAATTATTGCTAGCTCTAAATGCTCCAAAGGGATACGGCAATTAAATCCGCAAAAAAACAACAACCCAAAATTGCTAGAAAAGAGTGGCTGTTGGAGTGAAGAGAGTGCCTCAGTTTATCAGCCTGTATCTGGATAAACTTGACCTGTGAGTTCAAGCTTATCCAGAGACAAACAAAGTTGGTTGTGTTGAGTTGCAACGTAAAACTGTTTCAAAGTGAATCAGATCCAGCGCAACAGCACCTACTTGAGGAAGCTCCTGTTGCTGCGTCTGTAAACAAGCGCTTCAGTATCGGAGAAGAAATGCCGAACAGTGACAGCTGGAGGCGCTGCTAGCATGTGAGCATTTAAGCATGTTCTTCTTTGTTTCTCTCTTCTAACCAAAAGAGCCTCATAACAAGTCAGTGAGGCAAGTTTGAAGAAAGGGGGAGAACTTGCAAGTCTGGCAACCGTGGGTGTCGTCCTGACCTCACACAGGGCCCGAATCGGGTCAATCAGACCTAAACAAACATGAACGTAGCAAAGTGGCGGCGAGTTTACACACGTGCTTTCAGTATCGTGTACTGTTGACTGAACAAACAATGTTGCATACAGTATCCTTTGCTGGCCCTTCAGTTTAGAGAGTAGCTCTCATCATCTGGAAGATACTCAGAGTTGAACCACATCCTGTTGTCAACATAGTTGGCCACCTTGAGTTAGAAAGAATTGTCCCAGAACAGTTGGTTTCTGGAGAGAGCAAGGCCTGGGCCTCTTACCTCCAGCTGCTGCCCCCGCAACACGTCCCAATTTAAGTTGAGAACAGGATGAAAGTTGCTACTGTTGACCTCCCTGAACCGTTGGTGATGTAGTTCTCAGTAGTATAGTGAGTGTAGCATATGGCTGGATGAGTGAACACAGCCCTCATTGTTTTCAGCAGCCCACCCACCCCCACTTTGTATCAAGTGCCAGCATAAATTGGGCTTGGATACATTTAAAAGATGGGCATGATTGTTGCTTGTCAGTGGGAGACTAGATGAGCCAACATGGCGACCCGCTTTGATGCTTGACTCCAGCGAGCAGTACCACGGGGCGATTCTAGTGTCGCAGTAATTCAACAAAGAAATTGCTGCGCTTCCTCTGACAAACCTCCGTGATGTGGCTTTAATGTCATCCAGCGCAGGACAAACTAATCTTATTCATTTCCTCACATTTACAGCGGCAAATTCCATGCAACAACTCTGTTAGGAGGAGAGTGTATGCAGGATCACACTCCCGGCTAACTGGACCATTGGAGCACTATTGATTTCCCCTGCCTTGATCAGTGCCCTGCTTATTCCACTTTGTGTTGAGATTCTTTTGCCCGGCAGACACGGGACTGTTCAGAAAACCCGTCCAGTATCTCAGTGGCCGTTTCAAGTCGGCCTCCTCCGCCCCTCATCTACTGCATCCATGAACCAAAGTGGTTGTTTCCTCGCTGTCAGTAGCTGTCCTTACTGACCATGTCTTTCCAGTGACTCCCCATGTACTTCTGTTACATCATGTTAGCATCTTAAAATTCCTCTCAATATTTACCATTAAATCATTGATCATATGGAAGTATTACAAGGAAAACACATTTTTTTGTCTTTTCAGTGAATTAGCTTTTTATTAACCGCATTATACTTAACGTATTTTTCTTTTTTTTTCCCAAGGTAAATTGTTGAACATTGTCTTTGAACATAAATTTAAATATATATATATATATAATTTTTTTCTTTCAAAAAAGGAAATATATACAGTATATATTCAGATTATATATATGTATATATATATAGAGAGAGAGATAAATCTATATATTTCTTAAATACTATTTCAATTTATAATATTTATAATTTATAATATTTCAAGTGTCTCTCATTAATGAACAATTTAGGATGAAATAATGAAAAAAAAGCAAATGTGATGAGATTAATGAGGCTAAAAAAACTGAAAATTATGCCTCAAAAATGTGTTTCAATATGTGTTTTATTATTTCAATATTTTTTTCCATTGACGAATGACATACTAATGTGTATTATGTCATTCAATCAATTCCAAAAATAAATAAATAAATAAATAAAATAAAATAAATTAGCAGCACTTTGACAGCGACAAGATCATGGGTTCAATTCCTGGCGTTTGTGGGTTTGAAGTGATCCTAAGTGTCTTTTGCCTGGTTGGTTGAGTTTTCTCCAGATACTCTGGTTTCCTCTCACCATGCAAAACCATTCGGTGGTTAACTGATGCTTCTAAATTCTCCAAGTGGAGTGAGTTTGCGTGCCTTGTGAAAGACTCCCTACTTGTCCAAAGTGTCCCCGCCCGTCACCCTAACTAGCTGGGATCCGCTCCTGCCCCCGCAACTCAAACAAGTCTCACAGTGAATGTCATTATCTTTAATGTCAACATTTTCAAAAGTCTTCAGAAAACCAAAATGAAAAACAAAGGAACAAAGAAACAAACATGTATGAAGAGTAATACTCTCTAAATATGGCCGGTGTCTTGCTACAGAGCCAATACAGGATGCAGGGGCTGACTCTAAAATGCGCCTCTAAAGCAACTGTAAATTCACAAAACCTTCGATTCAGACATCAAACTATGTATTTGTATGGCAACTCACTGTCGACAGTCTACAGGTTGATTACATTTGTCCACTTGCTGCACACCAACGTGCGTTTGTGCCAGTTTGTCTCTATCTTCAAGAGGGTGAGTGTGTGTGGTTTCACTGTGAAGTCATGGAATGTTTCAGTTTTTCAGTGGAATAAACCAATAACAAATCTTATTTCTGCTTCATTCAGCACCTCTGCTTATTTGGCAGTGGCTGCGTCTGAACTCCAAATTCGCTCGTCCAAACACTGCCACGCGAATGAAAAGTGGGTTTAAAAAAGGGGGGGTCGGCACGCAATAAGGCCCCGAGGTGGAACATCTGAATTAAAGATTCAATATTTTTTTTAAAAAAGGGTCTGAATCTGACTGATTATTTAAAGTCTGTATTTCTCATTGTTGCTTTTAGAGACGGGCAGCAGGGCAGTTTAAGGCCGTGAGTAGGAGAAATATCACATGAGAACGGTAGCTTTGCCTAATTCATTCTCTGTGAAGATTATCATTTCCACAAGCTCTTTTTAATACGCGCCGTCTATAATCACATATTTGCTCTGCCATCGCTTCCAGTCCTGAAATGTTATGGCGCTTAGCAGTCGGCTGCTGCTCCCGAGTGTGTTTTTACGGCGGCTGTAAATGGTCCATTAGGCGAATGGAAACACTGCTGCGTACTGCCTTCTGTCAGTCACTCAGTCCGACTCAAGTTTTCATAATTATCGGAAGAAAAAGGGTCAGGACGTTGTGCCGAGACGTCTAAGCAGGTCATTTTTCATAAATTTAGTCTCAGTTATCGACCCGTCTCTTGATGTATGGTTTCATGTGGACATGTGTGTGTGATGCCGTGTAGCAGTGTGTTGGTTAGCTTGCTAGCTTTTGCAAAAATTGTGAGAGGGAGACAGGGAAACTGTCTCCTTTCGACATTCCATTGAATTGAAATGGGATTGGGCACCTGGCAGTTAGTATAAAACAGGCAGATCAACGTTAACCAGCCAGTCCACCTTAAAGGAGATGAGAGTAGCTGGTCCTTTACTGGTGTTGGTTTGGTCAGTATTCCCAAAGAGACGACGCGTCCATCGTGGGTCCGTCGCCCATCAGGATCCCCCCTTGGTCTCCGCGGAGGTACTTGCCGCTGGAGCTCTTGATGGCGACGCGTCCGTGTTCCGGGAACTCCAGGAAAAAGTCTTCTGGCTTCTCTCCGTCTGAGCACACAAGGCCACTGCTGGAGACGAACCAGAACTTTCCGTTCACACCTGCAGGTGCACAGATGAGTTCAGCTCAGAGCAATTGACTTATGCTACGAGGCCAAATGCTAGGTTACATTAGCCGACATCTGATCGAATGACCAAACCAGAAGGGGAAATAACATCAGACTCATTCGCAAAACAGTGTGCAACTGGTCAATTGGGTGCTACATAAAACCAAAATGGCCGTTCTCGTATCATGATGGAAACACCCACTCTGTTCTGCAACAGTTCACAATCTGATAAGAACCACGGGTTCAGTTTCAGAAAATTAAATGTTACAGTGTATGGGGTCAGACTTTATTTTTATTTTTTATTTTTCATTGAAATTGGAAACTGCACCATTATCCTATGTACAGGTATCGTGACTGTCCTTCACACCATGTTGTTGTTGTTGTTGACCTGCAGAACGTAGTCTACTGTAATAGTCAGTCAATAGTTAGCATTTGATAACAGAATAATCAAATTTAAGTTGACTCTATTCATGAGCTTTAACCACAGTGGTGGAAGTGGTCCGGTAATTTTCTGCATAAAGCGCACTGAAAACCATTTTTTGGCTCCTATTTAGAGGTTATTTTTTTGTTTATTTATTTATGTTTTAGGAAAAAAATTCTCTGATTCAGTTTCCTTCACCCTGGATTTTCCGGTTTAAGCATCACATTGGACTAGTTCCCTGGGAGAAGACACAACACACATGATTAGTCGACGTTATTTGGGTCAAATAATTTGTCTTTTTTCTTCAATTAATTCATTGAAATGAACACCTTGAAGACCCAGGCAAAGTTGACACTGTTCAATATTTACAGCGTCAACTTTGCCACGTCGTCTACTCTGAGTCTGAGTCAATGGAACAATGCTCTGATCTCCGATCTTCAAATCTGGAGCAATATCCACCAAATCTCAAAGAATACTTGATGTTAGTATAAGGTGCAGGCATTAAACTTCAGTAGTATTGGACTCCAATAAAACAGCCCACCCCCCATGGCGTACTATATTGACATTAGCAAGTGGCTTTTGTGCCTTGTGTTGACACTTCCATGTTGAATGTTGACGCAGGTGTTTCAATTGAATAACAATTTTCCTCTTTGCTTCATACTGGCTGATGTCACTTGGTATATATAGCACCTTATGTGGCTCTGCCACTCACTGACAGTGTCCTTGCCACACCGGATTAAAAGGCCTCAACCTGGAAGGGTGTCATGGGCGTCAGCATGGGACCCAGATGTCACTATGTTACGCCATGAGAGTGAGAATGTGTTGCAAAAAACAAACCAAAAAAAAACAGCTAGAATTTCACTTACTTTTTATATTGTACGCGCCGTCATTGAAAATCAAAGAGAATATGTCATAGACGGATCGATTGGCATCAAGAGTGTTTGAGTTCTTGTGGTGGCAGACGAAGCCGTTCTCCCCGCGCAAAATCAACATCGGCCGGTTGATGAGTTTCATCAGGAACAGCTCATCCGTACCTAGAAAGGCCGAGCGCGTCAGTGCTGAGCACAGATTCCGCCTCGCCGCACGCACGTCCCCGCTTACCTACTGAATCGCTGATCGCTGACAGCTGCCCGTTCTTTTTCGTGCACACGTACTTCCCGTTGCTGGCTTTGAGGGCCACTCTCTGGCCTCGCCACTCGATCTCAAACATGGTGTTGACCTCACTGGAACAAATGGGGAAATGACATATGAAGCAGGTGGCTGTGTTTCACGGGGCGCAGGTGTTCTGGTGCTCATTACACTTCAGTGGCAGTGGATTGTATCTCGCCGTGAGTCACCAGAGTCCAGTACGATCCCCCGTTGGTCCTGAACATAGACTTCTTGCTCTCCTTGTCGATCTCCATCTGGAAGGTTTCCATGTCTGTTTCCACGTCCTGGTTAGCGGAAATGCTCACCCCTAGTCACAAGAACATGCATCTAGTTGTTATTATTGTACCTGCTAGCCCTGTAATATCAGCATGTATAAATATACATGGAAAGGAAAACAATATCTTGAGTTGGAACTAGTTATTTTCATAAAGCTGCTCTTGAGGTCATCTCCTCCAGATGCTTAGTGGACGTCTCCTTGAAGAAGCGCTCTCAGCGAGTATGCTACCGGTGGACCCTCAACTGAGAAGAGGCATAACACTTCTCATCTCACGGTTGTCTTGGAGACACATCTGTTCAAATTCATGAAACAAAGGGTGTAGAGGTAGGAATCTATGGTGTTTGGTTGGGAAGCCTGGTAGAACTGTAGCGCTGCTGCCCCGGGTGGTGCCCCAAAGGTTTTCCCTGACTGCGGATGGCATGCAGAGCCGATGTCAAATCTGACTGGGTCCAACAGTTGTTCCACTCAGATCATTATGATAATGTATATTTATTCATACAAAATATATTTTCTGCCTCTGAAAAACGAACTTTTGCTTTTGCTTGTTATCACTTAATTCCATACCATATAATGTGAGCATAAAAATGAATCATCCTTCTACATTCCAGTGTTGTGGATTCAGTAACCTTGATCCCGTGAACACAGAAAGTTCTTGCTTTGCGATACGTAAAAGACACAGTAAGCAGTGATGGTGTTCACGTTCCTGTCTGTCTTGTAGTTACAATATGATGCTGTACTTTATGGTGCTCATCTTTTAGCGCCTCTGCACATTAAAAATGACTGCAGCATTATTGGATGTGTTTCAATATTAAGTAACAGTTTGTAAATAGTGTGGAAGCAATGCCCTCTAGCATGAGGCTACTGTTCTGACAGGTTGGTCAATATAGAACCTATGAATATGGATTATAAACACAGCTTGATTTTTACAGTCTATTTCTCCCAATTATATTACTGTTCTACCATAAACTCATTTCCAAATATTCATTCTTGCCCTGTTAAATGGGTCTAATATTTCCTGTTTATTCAGGGATTTATTTCTCTCCAATAATGCCGACATGTTAATCCGTCTCCATCGGGTTGCAGTGACAGTTCTTTTGCTGCTCCCAGTTATCCAAGCAAATTATATAGAATAACAAGCTTGGCCTATTTAAATAGAAACTCAAGAGTATGTTATTTTAATGCCAACCAGCACTTCAACTTCAATCTCCCACCACTTCCCACGATGAATTTCTGATGGTAGGCTTGGTTCCCATGTGGACTATCATTATATTTAAGGCAGCGAACAACATTTATTCTTACAACGTGCAGAGAAATAACAAGTATGTGAGTGAAAGTGGTTGAATTTCAGGTTGTAGATGAAAAAATAAATTGGTATAGAGTAGTCCGAGATGTTTACTTATGAGTAGCTGGATAACAAAAGAGATAGAGAGTCGCTTGAATGAGTTGCTGTTGGAGATGCCTCCACTACATCTAAGAAGCAACACATGAAAGCAGCAAATGTAATTAGCAGTCTTGAAGGTTGGTCCTCAAGGGCAGCTGCTTTTTCTATATTTTCCTTTTTGATAAGCGCGTTGACTTATTTAAAAAGGAGGGAGGGAGGGTGGGTGCGAAACGCTGCTTAAATAGCAGCCATGGTTGGTTGATGGCGAAGTTGAAGCAAACTTCTCCAGAAGCACATTTGAATGGGTTTGCATGTCACCTGGAACTATCCCGTCCCGCGTAAGACACCGCCTACCTGCGGCGGGTTAATCCAGGTGTATTAACTGTCTGGTGGGGTGTGTCGCCCGCTGCAGAATACACAGACGCGTATAACTCAACTGTGTCTGCCGCAGTTCACATTAGCCGCAACCGAAATATCCTTCAACCTTTCTCTTAAGCCTGTTACAACCCTAATCCTCCTCAGTCACCCCTCCACCCTTCCTGCGGTAATTCCTTGAGCGGTGAAATGCAAATCTGCACTGCAGGTCCCACTAAGCTGCTTTTGGTTCCTTGTCCCTTAAAAAAAAAAAGGTATTGTCGAGCTTCTATTGTGTTGAAGCAGGTATACGCACGTGTTCAAGCACCTAGCAGCAGCTAACCCCCCTTCAGAAAACCCCCTTCCAAGTATTCAACAGTAAAGATTTGCAGATTTGCGTCTTCGGACTTGGATTTGAGACACATCCGCGCGATAATGAGCCGAAAAAGAGCTGGGCTTAACGTCCAGTGACGGTAATTGACTCTCCAGAGGAACAGATCTGCCTTGGAGTCATTTGCACACCGACTAATCTTCAATGGACACACAGTGGAAATGACAAAGCCCATTATCACAATTATCTTCCCAGTACGACTGAAGAAACATCCAAGAGTCGATGGAAAGGAGAAGGATATTACTTTCCTACTGCAGCTGAATGGCATCAATGGAATCAATACTCAACTGGCTTCTACTGTGTGTCATAATAAGGCTAATAAGGAAAATAAAAATTATGCCAGACTGTCGCTGAAACCAGCGTCAATACTGCGACATAAATATCACAAGTCAACCAGCAGCATTTGGAAGTTCTGGAGCACTGACAACTACCAACTCTCAGCAGGTTATTCGGAGTGGTTGTCAATACTATGTGTCTTGGTCATGTGTCTTAAGATATGAAGCACATTTGGCGGTGAGAACAGTCTGTAGTGGTGATGCTAAATTGGGAGGTCATGCGGAATTAGCTGCTAATTCAGTTCAATTAATCTGACCTGGCGGATGTTTTGTGTATTGAGCGCTACGTCCCTTCGATTACCTTGCTTCACTGAGACAAATCTTTTATTGGACGCGTGAAAAACTACTTGTGGATGACTCTCCTCCAAGTCAAACAGCTCATCTTTCCCGGGTTTGGAGCAGCGGCCGGACCTCAGCGTTCCGGTTGGACCGGCGGGGGTGAGATATTTGCCGTCACAATCCTTAAAGGCCAGCTTGCCCGACTTCAGCTCTAACGTGAAGCTGGTGGCGTTGCTGTTCTCCTTGACAAGTTTGCCGTCGTTGCTGAGGAAGCGGCTGTCGCAGGTCTTCAAGCTGTACTTGCCCTCTTGGTACACCAAGGTGACCAGGGAGTCCACTCCCCAGGGGATGTTGCTGTCCACCGAGATCTCTCCGTCCGAGGACGACAGGTGGGCGTAGCGCTTCCGTGCTACGCTGAGCAGACTGGCCTGCGGGTGCAAGGCCAAGTGCACGGCCCACAGCTCCTGTTCGCCAATCGCCTGCGCAAAACAGGAGAGATAGTCGGCCGAACCACCAAAGTAACGCAGGTAGGGCTCCGACTGTAGAGCCCAGCGACCGTCTGACTGGGGCACGATGAGAAAACGGCACTCAAGGTCAGGCTTCTCGGCGCCGCACACGATCTTGCCGTCCTTATCAGAGGCCAGGTAGCGGCCCAGGTGGCTGCGCAGGAACACCACCTGGCCGTCGTCGCCGTCGTGCTCCAGGGTCCAGATCTGTTTCTTCTTCATGCTCTGACCCGAGGCGTTCACCTTGAAGCCGAAGGCCTCGGCCGTGAGGTAGCGGTTCTCACAGTTGATGAGGCCAAACTGCAGCTTCAGGGCTCTGTTCACTCCGTTTGTGGGCATGCTTGACCCGGCCGCACGCTCGATATCCCAGAACAAGACGTTTAGAACAAACACCTCAGAGGCATGAGACCGAAAACAGCGGAAAAAAAAAGTTGTTTTCAATTAGTTCTCAAGTCAAAAGTAGTCCCCTGGATCTGTCACTTTCTCTCCTCGAAGGAGCAATGCAGCCACTTGCTCTCGGTTCCTTAATGAGTCGGGATTAAAATCAGCACCTCAATCCAACAAGCCGCTGACGTCACCCTCCGTTCCACCAACAGCGAGGCTCCACTTCCTCCCCCTGCCTTCGCCTCCTTGTCCCGGACACATGCTGCGCCGCCTCATTCCTTATCGCTTCCACATCATCCATTTACTCTCTTCTCCTGCTTTTGCTTGGCTGTTTTTCTCCCACCGCTCCTGCTGACAGTCATTTGTAAACCCCCC
The DNA here is from genome assembly GCF_027744825.2 of Synchiropus splendidus. Taxonomy (NCBI): domain Eukaryota; kingdom Metazoa; phylum Chordata; class Actinopteri; order Syngnathiformes; family Callionymidae; genus Synchiropus; species Synchiropus splendidus. The sequence goes on from NC_071352.1 coordinate 7,585,645, forward strand.
CGTTGGTTCTCCATCACATACTGAGGCCCAAATGTTCTGGAAATCTCCCCTGAGGATTAGCCTTGCTCAGATCTGCAGCCAGCCTGTCATCACCTGTTGAATACAGGAAGTCCCCAATATGATGCCTCTTGAATTACATTCATCCGAAGGGGCGATCCTCGCACCTCGTGACCCATTTGAATCTGAGCTCTCTGGGGCCACATTTGAATGCCTTATTTGAATGGCGATCGTCTAATCCTCGGCGGCCGCTTCGTCCTATTCCCTATTGTCAGAGGAGGCAGCATATGCAACTGCGATGACCTTTGTCACAGTGCACAGCGAGCTCAACCTTTCTAAGAGCATTACAGACCTCTTTCACTGCGGTGCTTCTGCATGCGGAACGTAATTCCAAGCAGATCTCACAACACACACACACACACACACACACCTGTTAATGCACCGTACAATCTCTTGTGATGGTGCTGGTGCATTTTTAAACAAGGGGTTGCAACCTTATTGAGCTGGAGCTACTTGTTATTGGCTTCAGGTAGACAGTAAAACATGACATAGCTACAGTATTTTTTCATGTTTGCTGGTTATTTTGCTAGTTAAACACACACACATCCATCAAGAGACAGAGAATATCATGCCAGAGTGCAAGTGTGGCGTCTGAGAATATGGTCACTGTGCTGGTGCTGTCAACAATAGTATTTGACAGAAATAAACAGAGACATTTGTGTAGTGCGACACCTCACTGCTACACCGAATCATGAAGGAGAGACATTTACTGACTGAATTATTGATGAAATTGTGCATTGATTCTACTCATATTTATTACCTCATTCTTTCTTGATCTGTTTCATATTGATTTATTTTATGTAATGATGTATCGATTAACCTAATCGATGAATACTGACAAAGACATGTTCTGACCACAAAAGCGTCTTCGAATCCAACAGTCCCTCGCATTGCAAAGCAACAGTGCCGCGCCCGGTCAGATGTGGAACTACACGTATAGTAAAGCAAAACAAGGGCAGTTATTAGCACTAGGTTGCGTTTATAAAATTGCGTAATAAAACTAAAACTTGGAGGCGAATCATTGTGTGGACTCCATTTGCTGCCCCTTGGTTTGAGATAGAGCAATGACAGAAAACATTTATTCACTCGAGGCATTGTGCATGCAATTACACTGTTCAACCACTGGGTGGCTGCATTGTATCGTGTATTCAGAGGACCTAGTTGAAGAGGTTCTGTGTCATGTATTTTCTTGGATCGTGTGTCAGTCATTAGCTGAGCCGGGTTAGTATGTCAGTGTCCTGTGTCTGACCTGCAACCCTTGAAGTGAGGTCAATCTGAAACTGACCATGTGTTCACAGGTATCCACAGTAGGTATTGCAGTACCATGGCTTCAGCGACCACCACAGTGGGCTCCACAACGAAGCTGCTGTGCTTGGTCCATAACAACCAAAAGGTCAGACGCACAAACACTGCCGTGACGCCAGTGTTTCTGGTTTAGAGAAGTGAAGCGTGGCCTTGATGCGAGCTGACCTTTGACCCTCAAAGAAAGGCTGGTATATATATATATCGTGGTACCTCGGTTTTCAAACGGAATTCGAACAAATCGGAGTTTGAACTAAAATTTCGAGATTTTTTTTCTTCGGATTTCTAACAAAAATTCAGAACTCGAACGGCCCCGAAAAAAGCCGGAAAAACATAACGTGTGCGAACCGATCATCTGACCCACGAGGCGCTTTGTTATTGTGTATAACGCAGCCTCTGTATGCAGACGTGTTCCGTCAAGCTACATATACTGACTGTTTTTTTCTTCATATTGAGGTGTGAAACCTTTCCTGTCTCCACACTGGACCGTGGTAGAGTGTCACAGGTGCTCACTCTCCACACTCCAGGGTTTGATGTCCTGTTGTGGGCTGGAGCTGGGACAGGGATGAGGCCAGTCTGGGACAGAGCGTGACTTGGTTTATGACTTTGTCACAGCCAAACTGCACAGAAGCGCACATTCAGAGCTGGACACGCACCGGGCACCTCTTCACTTCTGGAGAGACCTCACTCACTCGGCAACCCCTCCCACATGCAGCGGCCACACACATAGAGGAACAGCGCACCTGCAGCAGACGCTCTACATTCACTCCTACAAAAGACTATTTTAAGGCTATATATATAAGGCTGTTTGTAGTTGTTTGTAGCCACTGACCTTGAGATTCTAGAGTGTGAGGCAGGACGATGTCTTGACTGTGACAGTTGTGTTGCTATATCTAGTGCTTATGAGAAGTTTTCTTCTGTGTTCAGACACTGCTGGCACCGTTTTCAGAAGAGTTTTAAGAAGAGTTTGGCCTTTACCTGTGATGATGGCTGCCTGGTGGTGTGGACTCTTCCTTCCCCAGCAGGAAACTGTACCTTGTGAAGAGATGTGTGTCAATAAAAGAGCTGAGCAGAATCATAGTTACTTCTTACCTCATGAGATCTGCTGCTCAAAGTTTCTGAAACTCAGAAGTTGACTCTCACTGCAGCTACTGCAGAGAAGAGTACACCTGCAGAGGAACCCACATTACAAAGCTTAGAGGAAAAAAACTCTCCGGTCCATACAACTGAAGCTTGAGAACGGGAGCAGACTCTCAAGTCAGTCACATGACTCACTCAGTGGTAGCTGCTAACAAGGAGACTTGCTGTGTATCAATCTATCTATCTGTCTGTCTGTCTGTCTGTCTGTCTGTCTGTCTGTCTGTCTATCTATCTATCTATCTATCTATCTATCTATCTATCTGTCTGTCTGTCTGTCTATCTATCTATCTATCTATCTATCTATCTATCTATCTATCTATCTATCTATCTATCTATCTATCTATCTATCTGTCTGTCTGTCTGTCTATCTATCTATCTATCTATCTATCTATCTATCTATCTATCTATCTATCTATCTATCTATCATCTATCTATCTATCTATCTATCTATCTATCTATCTATCTATCTGTCTGTTTATCCATCCATCCATCCATCTATCTATCTATCTATCTATCTATCTGTCTGTCTGTCTGTCTGTCTGTCTGTCTGTCTGTCTATCTATCATCCATCCATCCATCCATCCATCCATATATTAAGTTTAGATTTTTTTATTAAGTTTATATATTTATTGCTTTCTTTTTCCTTTCTGAATTAGAGTAATGTGTTTTGTTGCCAAGATATTCACTCCTCCACTTTGAAAAATCTTTCAATAAAATAAAATAAAACACGACCAAAAAACACATTTTCTACAGATGCCGAGGTGAAATTACAGCTTCCCTGTTTTAAAATATTTAAGTCACTATATTTTCGTTTTTCAAAGACAAAATTGGTTTCAGTCAACAATATGGCTAATAATATGTTGCACTTTCAATACTACACACTTCTACCGCCATTTGTGTCAGTATGCCACTGTACTGTTTTTCTTTAACAGTGAAAAAAGCCAGTTTTTCATCTTGTTTATGAGAATAAACTGAAGGGGTGATATGAGCGTGGACTAAACGCACAGCAACAAATGCTAATGTGAACCTATAGATGGCAATACAGACCATGACTCTCTTCTCTTCGCTGGAGTTGCTTTAACAACACGACCATACACCCTGCTTTTAAATTAGTTACGCTATATTTATTGAGATGTCTGTGTTTTTAACCTCAAGTTTTGTTTTCCTGACTTTGCGTCCCACGGTGCAGTAACATGACGCTGCTGCAAACATTTAAATCTGTGACTGTTGAGGATTTTTTGCTGTAAAGAAAGTTCAGTTTCCTGTGTTTTGCTCATACAAATACACTGTAGAATTCATGCCTAGTTTACAAGAACTTGAGGTCTTTCACCAGCATTAAAGGAGCTCTGTCAACTTTCAGATGCATGGTGTAGAGCTCTTGGCCTCTTGTGTCAGCAGGGTGTCCTGTCAGAGTCGATGTCATACCCCAAAATAAATGGGTTTTTTTTCAATAAGCAACAGGCTCTGATGAAGGTCAGCAGTCCACAGTGAGAATGTTGAAGTATATTTTTCGTATTTAGTCCCATTCAAAAATGTCTTCCGTCCTTGACTTCATAGAAATTATAGTTTCCGTTTTCCCGATTCCATATCCAGCGAAAAGGGAGGTAAGAAAAAAACACTGAGCGATAAAACCTTTTCTACCTGCTGTCAAGTAAAATGATTGAAAGTGGTGAACACGAGGGGAAAACAAACCAAGAAATACACACACACACACACACACACACACAGATCAGATGGCAGGCCGAGGTCCCCCCTCAGGCCATGAACATGGATTAATGTGCCCACTGCGATTATTTCATTTATAACTGTCCTGGACCTTTTCAGATAAGCCCATTTTTCAGGTTGCCATCCATTAGCGCCTTTAGACGGCATCTATTAGCCTGCCAAGTGCCGCGAGCTCCACTTAAAGGGCCAGCGTCAGCTAGTGCAGCGCAGGACTGGTCCAAAAACATGGCTTTTGGTTTTCAGAAAAAGGACTTCACTTTTACTCACCACTCTGATTTATTCATGTCAACAACCTAAGCAGGGAGGTGTGGACTTCCTCCTCGCCAGAAACCACCTCACTGTCTTCTGGGTCCTTCCTGTATGTATCTTCTCCTTGTGCTTGTGTTGGTTTCCTTCGGGCACTCTGGTTTCCTCCCGCAGTCCAGGTGATGACTCTATATTGTCCATACTGTAGGTGTGTGTGATGGTCATGTGCCTATCCAGGATGTCCCCCCTCCTTCTGCCTGAAATAGCTGGGGTAGCCTTCAACCCCTTTATGGAGAAATGCTGAACAGGCCGTCAAATGTACTTCCCCATGAGTCAAAGTGAGACCCGCAGTCTTGTCGCCTATAACTCGATAGGCTCTTATATGCAACCTTACATGCGGATTCGGATACGGACGGAGTCTTCTGCGTTAATTTTCTCCGTATTTTTGCATGTTTCCACGGAGCTTATGGATATGGCCCAAACGGAGCAGTACCACCGGAATCCATCGGGGGCAGTGTTGCTGTTTCTCCCAGACACGCAGCTCAAATAAGACACAAAGAAGACATAAGACCATGGCGGAAATTCTCCGTCCTCCAGTCGCAATATATTTAATGGCCTCACCGACCACTGCCTCCATTTCCTCTATTGTGCAAGAGTATATCAATACTCTGGGCTGCTCCCCCTGGTGGACAGATTTCTGAACAGCAATACCAACGTAAATAACGCCTCGAAGCATGTGATCGGTGATGGCAACATCATTTGATCCGGACGGGTACAATTGCATATGTAAAGGGAGCATAAATGGGTCCTTTTTTGTTACTCAATATTATTGCCCTACATGTATCACAATAATAATGATCCATCAGACAGCAGGTGGCAGGTGAGTCAAAGGAAAAGATCGGTCAAAATATGTGAGGAAAAAAACAGTTATAAAATAGCTTATTACCCATGTTATGCTAACAGTAATACAGCGCTTATCGACATGTCAGGCCTTTTATTCCCCCCAGTATAAAAAGGCAAAATAAAAAATACAATGAAAACAATACAAAAATACATCTTTATACCAATGTTGTTACTATGGTATTACAGCCACTGTCACTCTTGTACAGCAGGATGGATGTGACGTCACATGGATTAAAAAAAGCGCTTGTGTGGAGAGTGATGGGCGGAGATGGAACTTGTTTTTGCGGTGAAAGGTCTGTCTGGTTTTATGATTGACACAGCGGTCGAAGCAGAGATTGCTGTCCAAGATGATTTATGTGGCTGTGTACAGTTTTTTCCCCCCACAACAAAATAAGTCTGGTAATGGATTTAGACCTTTGACGCTCATTTGTCATGGCTGAGGGGGCGGGGGTTGGTATTTAAACATTCATTTCACAGACTAGATGACTATGGAATCTGGAAGACTAAAAAACTTTGAGTTTTATGCCTTTTGTACATTAAAACTGCACCAGATATTCAATACTTAAAGCCCTTGTAAAGATCAGATCAGTGTGGATGTTGGAGGGGCCTATAAACAAGTACACAAATAAGAACAAGGATGCAATTTGTCCTGACAAACCTTTGCATTCCTGGTGAAAGACCACCATGGTTCTCCTGACAAACTGGACTGACTTGTTGACTAAAGGAAACAGTCTTTGGCTCGGCGACTCTCCTGTGTCTCCCTCTTTCCCGTTCGGGGGTTCGCTCCTGTCTGTCCATGTCTGTGGGTCCATTGTGTGAACAGGAAGTGTCTTGGCATCCTCTCATTTGGCACCGGCGACTTGGCTGGTGCCTGCGCACCGACATTAATGGCAACTCCAGTGACTCCTTAATACGCGAGCCGTTGGGAGACCCTTTTACCCAAACGTTTTAGTTGATAACCTCATCTGTTTGTAATTACACCCAATCTGGCCTCCGAGGGCTATCAGACCATTTAGCCATTATTTGGAGATTAGCTGATGGGACCCCGGCTGGAAGTTTGCTTGAGAAGGTTGGCAGTTGATCCAAAACTGACTGATGCTTTGGTTGTTTTTTGCCACCATTCTGGTCACTCACTCTTATATCCCTGTTCCTATCCCACTTACGACGCCATCCGCGCTTGCAAAAGAGCTAGCTTAACAAGGTGTAAAATAAAAGTTTTGCCCTCTGACTCTACGGTGTCTTGAATAGCTCCTGCCGGCTCTGTTAGCGCTGGATAAGCTTCTCCCGCTCGCACCACCTGTCGGCACCTGCCACAGCTGGCTCTCTGCGTGTCAGTCCTCGGGCGTAAGTGTGTCGAAAGGCCATGAAGCCATACATGCCGAAAACACATGTTGTTTTAAGTCGACGTTACAACAGTGAGATATCGAAATGTTCGCACTTTAGACACAGCAAAAGAAAAGGCTAAAAGATGACTGTCCACTTTGCACCCTCGTAGCAACTGTAAATCAGCTGGCAACAGCTGCTCAGATCTGCTGTTGAAGCTTCCACAATGTGCTGCCAGTCCTTAGAGTGGTGTATAAGAGGACACCAGAAAATGGCAGCCCTGACTCGGATCTGCCCGATGGAGTCCGGAATTGATCCTCCCTGGTGCTGGATTTGACTCTCTATTCACCCATTCCTATGACATTGTCATTTTAGAGTTCAAACATAGGACTCTAACATTAGGAGCACCTGCTTGGGATATACCAGTTCCTTCACCCAGTTCCTGGATGCATTTTCCAGAAATCTTCATCAAGCCCTTCTTTGTGGTCTTATTTATCCAAGTCCAAGTCAAGAAAGCCTCATTCAGCTCCTCTGGAAAAGTCCAAGGCCGCACTTCATACACTTCTCAGAGCTGTAGCTGCTTCTTCTGAGTCTCTCCAAACAAGAACTCAGACCCCTTGACAAGGAACTGATTTCCTAAATCTGGGATGCAGAAATCAAGTCATTCCTCTCCAGAAAAGACTTGAACCAACCAAATGCAAGCGTCAATAGTGACAGATTTACAGGTGAAGTCAAAGACATGCAACAAAATGTCAAGTTACCATTTGGGAGCGGAAACTTTGGTCTACATCCACATTGATCCGTACATTTTCCGATCCGCACGCATTCAATGCCAGTTTCAAAAAAGTGCTCCGTGAATACAAAGCCGTTTCTGGATTCACAAGTGTCGCCGAGTCGCCTTTGATGTGCTCCCCAACATAGAGACGATCCCTAAATGACTTGGATACATTAGCTATTTTCAGGGTTGCACAACTGAGCTACCTATTGTTGCGGACCAGCTAACTGGGCCAAACAAGAAACTGGGTTGTGAGCTTTCGCCAGAGGACGAAGATCTTAAAAGTCAACGCTGCACTGGTGTTAAACCAGTAACCAATCAGCTGCCAAGATATCCAGGCATAGCACAGCATGTTGGAAATATACATGCAATATCCTCTCTTTTTTAGTATAAAAAATGGAAGTAAAAAATGTCCAATATTTGAGCACTTTTAAAAGACGCTGCTTCTTTGACGAAGTTTCTCTGGAGTTCACGTCAGTTGAGGACTCAAACACAGGTCAACATTTGAGAGGCGAACCAGCTCATTCAGGAAGTCTGTCTCCATGGAGACACCCACAGGTTGCGAGACTGCCCTCAGGTGAATTCTCTTTGTGTTTCCACCAACTCAATTGGTCCATTTATGCTTCATTTTCTTTCTTCTCGACATATTTCTCCTTTTCTTTTCACTTTCTTCCCCACTGTTCAGCAGCGGGCCCCCAGCTCCAATTCTTCCAGCTCTGCCTTTCATTCGCCGGCTCTCCGTTTCTCACCCGCTGACAGATCGCAGGGCTGAAATTCAAGAGAAGATATAAGCTGAAATTGGGTCTCTATACAACAACTGTCACCGGCCATTCAGAGGAGCGGCGCTGATTTGCCTCAGCGAAGGGGCTGAAGATGCTTGTCAGCTGAGCTGCGACCAAAACACGCTGTGCTCCTCTTCGCTCGCTCCTCATCTCACCTCCCTAAATAGAATCATATAGCTGCGACTCTGTTTTCTCCTCTTTAGGCGCACATGGTTCTTTGAGTTTGTTCTGAATTCGGCACAGCGGCCCCGGTGGATTTGTTTGAAGAAAACCTCCCAAATGTTGGATCAAAGCGTCTCCCGGCTGCCCGAGGGCTTTCACTCACGTCGATAAGGTGTCCAAGTGCCGGTCATGGAGCTTATGATTACCTTGTATTTACGCAAATTCTAAATCACCCCATTGCAGAGGACGAGGGCCAGCTATTATGTGTAGAAGCTCTGGCAAACATCGACGGCTCAGTTTGGCCAGTCGCCTTTCCAGACATACATACATGGTTACAAGATCTCTCCGGGGAACGCTCCCTTTATTTACGTGTATTTTTTTCATGCATTGCATTCCAAGCCCAACCAGCAAAATACAACAAATATTCAGTATTGCATTTCTTGACACTGAGATCTGTGGTTGGAGGCCCTCAAGTGGCCCTTTGCCTGTATTTCTAGTGAGGCTAGTGAGAAACTATGAAACTCCATTGTCTTGTTCTGGTGGCCATATTTGAACACTCCAGCTGATAATTTGTTATTGTGAGTGTTGGATTTTTCTTATCCTTTAAAGCAGCTTTATTTCAGTCAAGTTTATTTTGACCTTTAAATACTTCAGGATATTCCCCCCCATTTTTTTCAGTTTTGAGTGTATTCTTTCTTGTCCACAACCATTCAATTATATTGAAAATATTTATGAAATATTTCATATTAATTCAACCATATATGTCTATTAAACAACATGTCTACTTTATGCCAACATGATTTTTTTCTGGTGAATTTTTAAACAGTATTTTAATTTTTTCCACAGTTCATCATTTTCTACACATTTTTTGTGGCACTAAGTACCATGTTTTTCACAGTATACATCTGGACGAGAGGTAAACAAATCCAGCCATGAATAACACTGTTATTACCTCCTCTGGTTAAACATTCATTCCTTCATTTTCAAAATAGAAACAAAACATTGCTAACACCAGGAAGAGAATTTTTTCTTATTGCCGCCGGAACCTGCACATCCAACTCTGCAGTAAAGTAATTTCCTGATACCTGTTTTTAGTAATGCACTGATGAGGCTTCGTGAAACACTGTCCTTGTTTTCAGAGCTCAGTAGATGGTGCTCTCGTTTTAAAAATGCAGATACATTTCTCTAAAATGTAAAAGGCATCTAATGGGCCTCTGTTGGTACACTGTTTCATGAAGCCTCATAAGCCCATTACTATCTATTATAGTGGTATTGCAGGTACAAAACCTCACTGCTCATATAAATTCAGTAATGCACTGCAGCAAATGAAGATGAATCAATACATATATTTCATAGCAAACATGGTCACCTGACGCCAATGAAATGGCTGTATACTCAGGAGAAAACAGGCCCAAACACAGTGTGCGCTCGCGACTGGCCCATATTTCGGCCGTGGCAGGCACTGGCTATTGTTTCGTGATAAATGGAGTGTCTCCTGTCCTTGGAGCCAGAGGGCCCTGCAGTGGTCCACCAGGAGCCTGGGGAGGTTCGGTGGCCTCACTCCCAAGTTCCCCGCCTGCTGACTCAGCACCAGCTGTGCACGCCAGCAGGAAAAAAAGAGCATGCAAATGCTAAAAATAATCCACTGGAGATTCATGGTATCGCGTGACCCCAAGACAGATAGATGACATTGTTTATGCTGTGTGACAGCCAGCACAAGTTGGGAAAGGTCGACCAAGCGTGGTGGGAAAGTTTGACTCACAATAAGGGGAGTCATAGGTGAGACACTTTTCATTCTACAACAAGTGTGTTTGTCGCCACTAAAGTTTCCACTCAACACTGTCGATCACACTTCTTTGTTCCTCTGAAGATGAGAAATATTTACCAAATATTTCAATTGATTTATGAACTATTGGAGCAGTGAGAATAATGGTCACTAGGGGGCGTTTGTTGCTGGTTTACCGTCCATGCGCCGCCTTATTCGACCTTGGTTCAGTTTGCGGTGACCTTTCAGTCTGGTTTTAAGATTCTGCTGTCGATACTTGATCTTTTTTTCTTTTTGCTTAAATTACATCCTTCTTTCAGGCAGTATCCACTGATATTTTACCACAAATGTTAGTTGTTTTTTTCATCAATAGGTAAATGTTTTCATCGAAAGCAAATTATATATTTACCTGTGCATTACAGTTTTTTGAAAAAAATCCATACAGTACATATATACAATTCGGAAGGAACTTCGTTGTATGATTACTCTCTTCGGTAATGCTTTATATTGGAATTTAAAGTACGTTTTACTGTTTAAATTACAATAATATTATTCTGAAAATATTAATAGATTTATATATGAGCAATTCATATTATTATCACTATTATTATTTTGTTTATATCTTCTAATATATCACTATTTTCCTCAAAATATTTTGAACTTATTTCTCAATTTTTGTAGCGCTTTTTTTTTGTTGTTGTCTTATTTCATTTTTATATTTTCCCTCTTGAAATACCTTTGAAGTAATACCTAAGAAGTGACTATTTGCATTCTTCCCCTCAGTAAACTATTCTCCTCCTTAGTATACTATATCAATTACATTTGGATTTACTTCTAAAAAACGTGGAAAGTACAATTTATATATCAAAATATGCCTTTAGATTATGCACTGTACACATAAAAACATCACAATTATGAGAACAAAGTCTTAAAGAACATAGTTTTAAGAATATTGTGACACTGTCAGACCATGAAACTATGAAACTGGAAGCCGAAGTTTCCCTCATCCGTCTGGATCCGGGAGCCGACCACATGTCGAACACAAACGTTTCACCAACTGCCGAATTCTGCAAACTTGTCTTTGGGTTTGACGACAATCTTTGACATCTCTCCTTGTTGACTCTTTGGCCACAACCCGCTCTGCCTTTGTGCGAGAATCTAAGCTGTGAGGCAACAATGGCGGGCGTGCCAGCGAGGCCCGGCGGTGGCGATGACAGCGCTGACGGTGGGCCGACGGTGGGAGCCGTGCGGTGGAGGCTCCTGCTCTCTCATAATGGAACAGCTGTTTGGAGCACAGTGCAGCAGAGCGCTGGAGCGCAGAGTAAATAGAGGAGAAGAGCAGTGTAAACAGAGATGGGATGGCAGGAGCAGCTTTCCTGCTACTGTGAAAGGGGGTAAACACCACAGGGAGGGAGCTGAGGGGGTTTGTCGACACTGGAATGAACAAACACGACGACACGGGAAGGTATGGAAGGGAAAGGCAGTGGGAGACGGGAAGATAGTGCCTTTGCTGGGAACCTTTCAGCATCTATGGTCGTAATAGAGTCATGAACTGCAGCTCCGCCTTCCTCCAGGTGCGTTCTAAGATGATGGGCTTTTTCATCATCCGATGCCTCGGGTGACATGCTTGCATGCAGCTTCACCACCAGTGCATTGACCCTAAAGTACAAGTAACA